>NC_071399.1:13191401-13494431 GCF_022682495.2 Desmodus rotundus | reverse complement strand
ACTGTTTCTCAGTTTTCTCCCCTGAAAAATGGCATAAGAGTAGGACCTACATAAAGGGATGGGGAAGATTAAATAAGTTAATATGGATAAAGCACTTGGACCTTTATGCAGCATAGAAACTCCACAACTGGAGCTAGTATTGTAATCTAGTGATTTTAACTCTGCCGTGAAAACTCTTACCCCGGTAACAACAATATTCCTACAGCAAATATTAGTTTTTGAACTATTTCTTCATCAGTGTAAACTTTTGTTCCTGAATCCTCTTGCCTGTAGAGATAATTGCCCTGGTAACATCCTTTTATTCTTTTCTGTGGCCAAATCCCAGGAGATGATGTAAACACAGCTTTGGCTACTTCTGAACATTGTTTTAATGAGTAATGTGGGAAAAAAATTGAAGCATGAACACTAATATCATGTAAAACACACCTGAATTGTAAAAATCTATTTGAAAAGGGCTGGACCATAACAGTTCATTTAGTTTACAGCAAATCCAATCTGCTGGAAAACATTTTAAAAGAAGAATTGTATGATTCCATTTGAATATCTTCTAGTTGCTGTTACTAAGCAAGAAGTGAAAATATTCCTTCTTCATTCTCTTCTGTAACTTCGAAATTCGGATTTCCAAATCTTCATTTTTCAAAGAAAGAGCTGCTAGCAGCTAATCCTAAGCCTCGGAATCAATGTTTAATGGTTGACTGGCACCAATGTCAAACACATCAAAAGATCCCATAGATCATCAGTAAAACAAACCAGGCTCACAACCGTGAAGTTCTGTGAGGTTTTCCCATTCTGCAGTTGTACAGCTCCTAAAATTATCACTTTTGTTCAAATTTTCTGCTTCCTCATAGTTAACTTGAAAGAGACTTGTGAGCTGCGTTGAGGAAACCCTTCCAGGCTCTAAGTCCTTGTGGTTTCTCATTCCCACAAAAGCAAAAACATCCTGAACTGGGTTTATTTTAATCTAGATACATCTTTCAGAAAATTGAAATAAGAGTTCCCAGATAAAAAATAATGAATACTAGAAAGCGTTTTAAAGAGACATTACAACTGGCCCATTTGGCCCATTTAGTGGAAATTATTTAATTCCCACCACTAAAATGTTGTCACTTAAAATGGTAAATGTTGAGAATGGGGGTGGATATCAATGATATGGTTGTCTGAAACCTAAATTAGAAGCATTTGACTAAAAAGGCTAGTATCCATCAGGTAAGTCTCCCTGATTGCAATAATTAAATGCACGTTTTTCCTCAAGTTCCCAATGTGACTGCGAATAAAATCATAATAGCATTTATGAATGACAGTCGGTAGGACAATTATCAGAAATACGGAAGATTATTTCAATACATGGTTGAATATAATTTTATGTTTCGGCAAGCATGCTGAAGCATTGAGGTCCAAAACACTATAGAACCAACCTTCAGAACTGCCACACATTGGATTTTTGGCAAATCTGGACTAATTATTTTACATCTATTGAGTATGTTTGTCTGTTAAGCACTGTTTTAAGCACCTCCTATTACTGACTCATTTAATCCTTATAATAGTCCTATATAGCAGCTACGAGCAAATGGTACTCTGCAAATGCAAAAAAAGCAAAAACCTCAGTAAAATGAAGCACAGATAGTCAGATAACTTACCCAACACTCCCAACCAAGAAGTCATAGAGACAAGGATTTGAACTCAGGTAGTCTACATATGGTGCCCACATTTTCAAGCACTATTCTCCTCAAAGAGAAGGAGGAAAAAGAACAAGGAAGCCAGAAAACAATATGGTTATATTTTACCTTCTTGTTTTACAATAGTATCACTTAGGATCTCAATAATCATATCTCAGGCCAAAATATTAGCAGCCAGTGAAATATTGTGGCATCTCCATAGTAGAATACTTCTTATAAAAATATAATTCTCTGTTGGTGGCACCACTCACCATATAAAATCAACAATTTATTTAAAGCAGGGAAGGATTAACCAAGGCATAGTTAGCTTTACCATTTATAGCCATGGCCCTTATTTTTAGAGAAAACGTAAGAAGTTAATGATAGCATTACTGCTTCTTAAACATTTCCTATATTAATATTCTAGTAGCTAAACAGCTGAACCAAAATCTCTTGGCATTTTTCTACTCTAAAAGTACACAATATAACTTGTTAGAATATACATGCTTCTACTTATAGACTTGACAAGACTATTTTGCACTTTGCTTAAAATAAAATCAGGTCTGTTAACATGCAATGTTTTTTGAGTTGACCCTTATGCAAAACCATCTTTCTCCTTGCTTAAATAAACAAAAGTCCTATGTAGTTTTAGTACTTCTTATCTAGTAAGGGTTGGCCCGAATTATTCCCCATGTCCAAGCCCTAACCACACACACATGGACACACCCGCACCTTGCCCTCTGTTTGGTATAACTCACCAGGAATGAAATCAGTCTTGTCAGTAAAGCACTCTCTAAGTTTATGCACGGTGGACATCGGAACCCTATCCCAATTGCCAGATAGGTTCTAACTTCACACCGATATCAGTATATAAATTAGTGTGGCAGGCACAATGATTCACCCTCCCTCCCCCAAAGATCCACAGCCTGCCCTGGCCAGCATGGCTCAGTTGGTTGGATGTCATCCTGCAAAGCAAAAGGTTCACTTCCGGGGCAGGGCACATGCCTGGGTTGTGGGCCCAGTCCCTAGTTGGGGCACATGCAAGAGGCAACCTGTTGATACTTCTCTTGTACATCCATGTTTCTCTCCTTCTCTTTCCCCCTCCCTTCTTCTCTCTCTAAAAATAAATAAGTAAAATCTTTAAAAATGTATACTTATGGCCTAATGCCAGCTACCTATCTATGACCATGACACTCCACTTGGCAAACAGGAGTTTGCAGCCTTCATGAAGTTAATGGTATCGAGATAGGAAATTCCCTAATTATCAGAGTGCAAGGGCTGTGATCACGAGGGTCCTTACAGGGGGATGCAAGACGGTCAGGGTATGAGGGAGATGATGTCAGGATGGAAGAGAGAAACAGAGAGGAAGAGGTTTAAAATTGCTGTGCTGCTGGTCTTGAAGATAGAAGGGGGCCAGGAGCCAAGTAATACAGGCAGTCTTTAGAAGCTGGAAAAGGTAAGGAAACAGATTCTTCTCTAGAGCCTTCAGCAACACACAACCCTACCATCCACTTGCTTTAGCCACACGAAACCTATCTGGGACCTCCAAAACTGTAAACAAGTTAAATTTGTACTGTTTGAAGCATCTAAGTTTGTGATCATTTGTTACAGCAGCAATCAGAAACTAACACACTTGTAAAGTATCTAAAACCTGGGACAACATTCATAAAAAGAATACAATGGAAATGTAAAAGAAATGACTCACCATTTCTTTTAGAATAAAAGTCTCTCTTTTTTTATGTAAACAGCTGTGTCCATGTGATAAGCTGTAAATACTGTACAGTGAGGTCCAGAGATCCACATTTAGCTTTTCCTGATGAGGGAACTAGTAAAAATGTTTACTCTGCCAGTGCAGACCTTGATTGGACTGATGCTGTCCTACTAATCATGTTCGGAGTGTGCTCGTTTTTCTTGCCCCAGGGTACACTGACTGGAGCCTCCTGTCCTTCAGCCAGAGCCCTCATTAACCTTTGAAGATTTTGCGCAGGATCCTTGCATGATTACTCATTCAGAATACCGGATAGTTGATTTCCCTGAAGGCGCAGCACCTTCGCTCTGCAAAGGGCTTGCTGCCGGCTCTGCTGACACAAGGCGGACTTTCCTCTGTGGTCCTGGACCCTGGCACACACCCTCTCTTCTCTTTCTTTTGTCTACAGCATCTTTGTTTCTCACTCTCTGCATCCTCCTCTCTGGCAACACTACAATAATGAGAAAGGTTATCTTTTATCCCTTTATTGACAACTGTCCCTACCTGATTGGGGCTGGAACTCCATCAGTGGAATTTTGCTGCAAGGCAACTAGACGTCTCTCGGCAAGATTAGCCCTGAGATGCTCCTGTTCAGTGTGCTGAAGGGCAATACTGCAACCTTAGGCTATGACCCATTGTCATCTCAAAAATTTTACCTCCCACATTTCTGTGGGAGCTGGCAATAATTTAAATTGTAGGCTTTTATGAAGTGAGACTTAATACAAACTAATTGCTTTTTATATATTCATAATGGGTTTTATACATTTATAATTTCTTAGCCTTAGATTTTTTTTTTAATTGCAAGAACTCCCCTCCCAAATGCCACATTATACATTAGGTGCTTTTGTTTTAAATACAAAGATCTAATTCTTTTTTTAATGAGAAACTTGTTTAGTTCAAAACTAGGTTTGAAAATATTTCATTGTCTCCATTTAGCTCAAGAGATGTCCTCCAATATTTAAAGAAAACAATAGTTATGAATAACTTAAATATTATCATTTAGTATTAAATGATAATATTTAGGATATCAATATATATCACATAGCACATATCCACTTATTACTAGTGAATAAGTGAAGACAGAACACATGTTTCACAATATCTAAGTGGAAATAGGGAAGGAAAAATATTAAAAAGCCAACAATGGTTTAAATCACAAACTGAAAGTATATTTCATGAAAATACGATGGAGAAGAAGGCATGTGCATCTGTCCAAATGGAATCCTCAATTGCGAATAATAGAAAGCTAAGCAGAAATAGAACTTATTATAGGAAAGTAATTAGCTCACGGAAAATGCTGGTGACCCAAGGTCATGACCCAGGAAATGATAGGCGGTCAAGTTCACACCACAGCTCTGGAATTAGGACCTAGTGGTACCCTCATTCCACTGCTAGACTCAGAGGGCTCTGCCTAAAATAAAAAGAAGGGGGAATGGCCTAAAAATAACAATGAATTAATTATTATAATATCTTTAATATCATACCTCAGCTAAATTTATTTATCAATTATTAGTTATTTCACCTCATCCTTTACATAGGAGATTATACTAGAGGTACAATGACATGTATAATGATATATGTAATTATATATCATTATATAGAGATATACATATTATGATATATATAATGATATGTGTGTGTAAAGAAAGAGATACAGAGAGATTATATACTGTTTAAACTATAAACATTTTAACATTTTTGAGTAGGCTAATTAAAAAATGTAAAACTAAGTAATTTTGGCTCACAATCTTAACTGTTTCTATTTTTCACACCAAAATATGATTTTATGTTCATACCAGTCTGCTAGGACTACTATTAAATATGCCATGGACTAGATGGCTTACACCACAGACACTGATGCACAGTTCCAGATGCTGAGAGGTTCAAGATCAAGATGTCAGCATATCTGATTCCCAGAGAGGGCCATCTGCCTGTGCCCTCACATGGTGGAAAGAGAGAGCTCTGATCTCTCTTCCTGTTCTTACAAAAAGGAAACCAATCCCATTCTAGGGGACCCACCCTGGTGACTTCATCTGAACACAATCGCTTCCCCAAAGCCCCATCCCCAAATACCATCCATCACATTGGGTGTGGGAGGATAGGATTTCAACACACATTTGGGAGAGGAGACACAAAAATGTACCCATAACAATGTTAAACTATGAAAAGAGAAGTGGTGAGTATTTTTCATTCAACTCATATTTTATAATAAGTACAGATATTAAACTTCACCAGCCCTTCAAGTATCTTTATTCTAGTCTATATTATTCTATTCACTGTGATCAAAAGCTATTGAAATTTTAAGGTAGGAAATAGACGGGTTTTTCTTTTTTTAACTCATATCAATCTGGTATAGTTCATATGCATAAAAATCTTATGAAAAGAATTATATGACTTTAGAATAAAAATAGCTGAAATGAATACCTAACAATGGCAAATAGCTGCAACTCCTCCCCACATACTGTTAAATTTATGCCATAAAGGGAATAATAATTGGAACAACAGCCACTGCAATCATGGCCACTGTTTACTAAGAGGCTCTATGTGCCAGTGTCTTTGCCAACTGCTATAGCTGAACACACAATACTGAGAGAAGGATCTAGTGCATTGTTCACAGCTACATCACAGCCTCAAGGCCAGGGTAGCTGTGCCTCCAGTTCCTCACTGTCCACTGTGCCTTCCTGTCAAGGAGCTCAGCCTGGAGTCCAACTGGGGTGTCAGGGGAAAGCACAGGTTAGCAGGCTAGTGGGATATCTACACAAAGTGGGATTCACATTCAATATAATTTTTAACACAGTATTTAAGCCTTTTTTTTTTAACATACAATGATTTGTTCAAAAGATACTTCATGACCTTCCTCTACTCGAACTAGCTACCGAAACTTTGTATATTTTTAGAAACTTTAATTTTTGGACAGATATGAAGTCCAGGACCTTGGAATTTTTCACACAATTTGGATGGTATTTCTTATTCATTCATTCACTCATTTCTTCTTTCATTTAACAAATGCTTCTTGAATGACTGTCATGTCTAACCACAGTGTTAGTCTTTAAGAAATGTGCATTATATTTTTAAATGAAAAACAGCAAAAATCCGTAGTTCATTTTCAGTCTAGCTCATAGATGCAATTCTATGAACCATTAAAATAATTTCATCCCCATTAAACACAGCATTTATTTCTCTTATGTTTAATTTTTTAATCTTTTAAATTTGTGCAATAAAATTGAGTAATACCATCACTTATGAGATTGGAATAGTCCACGTGTTCTCACAATCACTGCCATTGTGCAATACCCCAGAGTCATAACTAATTATGGTTTTTAGCCAGGAGGGAAAGCATGAAGCAAATTATGGCTTCAGTTCAGGATTAAAAAGTAAATTAATTGATCATCTTTATAAACAAGAAATAAACCACCTGATACCCCTCTACAGGCAATAAAATAAACCCACACTTTGCTAATACCTGCCAATAACTTTAAAGTGGAAATTAGTAATTAACCTAAAATCTTTGTGCCAGAAATACCAAGGCTATATGTTATGAGCTTTAGAATAATTAACCCTCAATTAAGAAACAAGTGATAGTTATAAAACCTTTGCTGAAAAGTAACAAATCTATAAGAGAAAAATATTTTTGCCTGTTATTTTCAATTGGGTGGAATAGGGCAAGTGTTTTTTTTAAGTGCATTAATTTATTTTATTCTACACAACCAGTCACAACATAAAGAAAATCTAAGTGCCAATTACCAAAATAAATAGGATTTGTAAAGAATGACAGCATGTTAAAATTTGATGGCATATTTGCTGTGATAGATGCTTCCATTTTTCTTAATTTTAAAGGTCCCAAGTCAAATTTTCAAATTTTCCCTGGGAAATTTTTAACCCAAAGGCTCAAATATATAGAAATTTATTTCTGGTTATGAGCTTGCTGGGTTTTCATAAGCTTCTATACCAAAATATTCAAATCTAAAGTCAATTCTGAAGGCATAAATGCGAATTTACCATGCTCTGGAATTGTAGGCACTACCATGATCACGTAGAGAGGAGAGAATAGAAGTACATGGGCGGGGCCATGGAGCTCTCTGAGCCATAAACCCGTGTCTGCCAGACCCCCGGCCTCCCTTTCCTCAGTCTTCCGTCTGGAATTTCGTCCTTCATTCCATTACCAGAAATAATATGTTTGTTATAAGAATTGAAGTCAAAATTCAACAATAAATGAACATTCAAAAAGTTCCCACACATTCTTTTCTCTTTGTATTCCTGTTGTCAGGGGGCCTTACAAAACCATTAACGAGTCTACAGCAGAAAAGAGCCCAGACACCTGCCAATGACTCCGAGTTTTCTCCAATTCAATCATTTAGAATCACACTTAAAGTTTCATAACAATCAAGCAAGGTAGAGCAAGTGGTATCATCGGTTCACTTCATGGGTGGAGAGATATCCTTGGAGAAATGTAATTTCCCTAAGGAAACACCACTAACAAATGTAAGTTCAAGGCCAAGCCTGAGTCTGGCAGTGCTGGAACGAACAACATGAGCCCCCTGAGTAAGGTTCTTCAGTCTGCTTCTGGGTTTTCCACTCAGTACCACGCAAGGGTTTGTGAACCTGCTACACCACCACCCTTGGCTAACGGGGAAATGTGCTCAAACATTACGATTACACCACTGAAAAGAAACACAAATTGCAATGTATAAAATTTGGGCTTTTCCTTTCCTTGAAAAAGCAGGGTATAGACATGGGGAACATTTTCACAGCAGAATCCTTTCTCTAAGCATATAATATGTTCAGGGTCAGTAAGGGTAGTTTTATCCTTGGAGTGCACCAAAGAGTTTATTCTTGTATTATTACTTATTAATAATTGTATTATTTTCCATACACACAGCTGTAAACCTATTTTTGCCCCACTATGTATATATATATAAAATATATTAATATGCATGTATGCATATAAAATATCAAGCTAATTGGGTCAAATATTAAAAATGCTCTTTCCATATTTACTTGTTTTTCTAAAGGGTTTATCCATTAACACAGTTTTATTTTTCATTCTTTGTTCATGATTAAAATAATTAGAGAAGGTCCTCGTGTTGTTCCACAGGCTCAGGCACCCCCGAGGCAAATGGGTCCAGGTCAGGGTTGGGAAGGCAGCATTCTAATATTAAAATGCCACATAATTGACTGGATAACAATTTTACAACCTAAAGCCCCGAGTCAAAATCTCAAAGCAAAGAGGGTTCCAAATGTAATATTTTAACACTGTTAATACTTGCCTACTTGTAGCATCTTTGATAAGAATATTTCGTAAGTACTTTCTATAGCCAGAATTTTTACATATATTTCTAAATTGGGAGAACTATCCTATTGTTGAGAGATGAGAAAATTACAAAAAACTGGGCAGGGTGATAGAGCCAGGAAGAAACACAAACCGACGTCTGTCTGACCCTCAAGCCCTCCTTGCTTCTGTGACACTCTAACTTGGTCCCTCTTCTGGACCTTTGTATTCTATTCTACTCTAAGAAATAATATTTGCTTATTCTGAGTGTTTAATCAAAATTAAAATATGAATGTATACTCCGAAACATTTTTATCGCCATTGGAACTGGGGAAACAAAATCTACGGTGATGGGACTTTATTTGGCCTCTCTATTATACCAATGTCAAGTTTGAGTGCACAAACCCCTTGACAAAACTGCAGTTTCATTATGCATAGTTTCATCAGGCTCAGCTCAAGTTAGAATACACAGGATTTATGTAGAACATGATCTTCACTTTGTGGATTTAACTAAAAAGCAAGAAGCACATTGATTCTCCATGCAAATGCCACAGGCTACTTAAAATCTAAATGAGCTTTGGTTTTGATTTTTGTTCTATTTGTATAAATCATATAGTGATTGAAGAGTGATAAAAATGGAATGCAAATAAAAGTGAGAATAAATGAATTGCCAAAACACTGGAAAGTCTACCATCAGGAAAGTCATTTAAAATATACCTGTGGCTTAGCTAAAATAACTCATGTAATTTAGCCAGTGTTTCAGAATAAATCATTTCCTTTTCCATCTAAAGATTAATAATCCTCCTTTATATTTCTTATCCAAGAACTGACAATGATTTTAAAATAAGCAGAATGACTAATTTTGCAGTTCATGTAAATAATAATACACAAACAGAATTCAAACTAATTTATTTACTCTACTTTGTATTATATAGCTTTTGCTACAAAACCAAAGTTTGTCTTATTTAAATAATTTCCTTTTGGGCTACATTTAGGTGCCTAACAATAACAATATTTTTCATTTTCTTGTTTCATCATCTTTATATTTATCATATATGAGGAAACAAATTTGTGTGGCCAGAATTATTCATTTTTCAAATCATGGCCAAGTGTAGTAGCTATTTACTCCACATTTAAACAGAACTGCTCCTTGACATTCTGTATCTCTCCAGTTTATTGGAAACTGTTGACAGGAACTTTCTGTAATCGAGGTAATAAAGAGACAATTGATCACCTCAAAATGGTTTCACAATAATTATACAGACTTGCAGCCACAGGTAGAGTTTGCAGTTTACATATTCTAGAAAGCCAAGGTCAGATAATGTTTTCACCAATATAAAATTCAAACAATATACATAAGGATTTTAGCCTAACATTTCCTTATAGAAGGCAACACATGAATGAAAGTTCCTTTAGATAGGAATAAAAAAATAACATGAACTAAATCCACATTGTCTGTAATTATATTATTTTTAATTTTAATTTTTATGGCCAATAAAACACATATGCTTCAGTCAAACTAGACAGCTTACTTTGTTCTCAAAAATGACTTGAGTTTTTATGCATTCTGCCTTACTGGAAAATGCACCTATTCAGGATTAGCTTTTTTGTGATCGATCTCCTCACTTAATTACGCTCTTCCCTTCTTTGGAATGCTCACTGCACTCCAAAGAATGAAACATGATACAAAAGAAAGACTCCTCTTAAGTATAACCCTCAATAAAGCCTTTCTAGACTCACCTATCATAGTGGCTTTTTCTAAGTACTCCTCATAGTACTGGTCATCTCTCCTTGTTATTCTTACTAGATCCCACACATATTTCGATACAACATTTTAAACAACCTTCAGAAATTGATCATTCATCTACCAATCTGTCTCATCATGGTCACTATTTGTAGGCAAGGTCCAGTTTGATTCAGTTCCGTATCTCTAGATATTTCACAGAAAACGGTAAAAGTTGAATGAATACACATGGCCCTTGTCTTTAAGATCTGTTATTTCAATTATGTAAATACAAATAAGCACATCTACGGTAAAAGTTAAAATAGATTTCGTTCTTAAAAATGCACTTCTAATGAAAGTTTAAGGTAATGAGGGAACAGGGTGCCATGCCAGTGCACATCTCTGCAAAATGAATTGGTCAGTTAATAAACGCTATCAAATTTTATGGAAGTGAGGATGACTTCGTGCCAGGATGGCCAGGGCAGGCCTTGCAGAAGAGGTGAGAACGGAGCTCCCTGTTACAGGCTGCACTGGTTGTGAGTGGTACAAAGGGCCTTCTGGGAAGGGCGCCAACAAGAGCATCAGCAGTTTGTGAAAGTGGTGACTGATCCAATTAGCTGCAGCAGAGGGTGCTTTTGAGAAGAAAGATGAGAATAGGAATATAGGTTGCTTTTACATTGGAAAGAGTCTTTAATGAGTGACTAAAGAGATTTTTTTCCAATATAGGAGTCATCTAAAATTTCATTTATAATGGCATAATCAGAGTGATAATGCAGAAAGATGAATTTGCCTTCAGAGTGCAGAAAGGATTAGAATTACACTGAAAGATGGGATGGAAGATAAGAACAGAAAGATTGCTTCAATAAGACAAATAATATCAAATAAGGGCCTTAAATAGGACAACTTGTAGAGGGGGGAAATAGTATTAAATGCAAGAGGCATTGTCAAGAAATAACTCACAGAAACTCCAAGACTGAAGGGATATGGAGCTTGAGAGACAGATAAAGCAGGGGGATGCTTGTTATGCTTCAGGTCTTTGTAAAGTGAGAATTTTTGAGACAATAAAAGATACAGGGACATCAAGAGACTAAGGGGTTTTATAAGGGGAAAAGCTGTTTCATTCCAGACACACTAAGTTTGAGTTGATGACTGGCTAATCAAGCAGAAATGCTTCGCAGTGATTGGAAAAGTATACCTTTGAGAGAAGAGAGGGCTAGACACATAGTGGGAATCATTTTCCTGGATGAAGGTTTCAGGCTTAAGAATAAATGGAATATGCCAAAAAGACAGCATCAGGAAAGATTAGGCTACTTGAAAGTGATAAAGTATTCATATGTAAGAGACAGGTGCTTGGAAAGAAATGAGGGGAAGACCCAGCAGAATGATCAACAACCCAACAGAAGGATGAGAGGTAGATGGTAGAAATCAGGGAAGGAAGAGTGTTCAGGCAGAGGGGTGGGGGGAGCAGAGAGCTCAGTAGCATCCATAGAACAAGGAGGTTTAAGACCCAGAATAAGTCACTGCCCTTGGCCCCAGGAAGGAGAGGAAGCCTAAAAAGAGCAGGTTACATCAGCGAGTACAAGGAGTTTGGGAAAGAAGAGCTGAGGAATACGTAGAAGCTGAGGCTTTCCCTATCATTTAACTAAACAGTTTGGAAGTGAAAAGAAGAATAAAGGCAGTAGCTAGAAAGAATGATAAGATTTAGGAAAGAACATCATTAAGAAAGGAGAAACCAGAGCACATTAATACAAAGAGAGAGGTAGAGAGCAAAGGAGATTCTAAAAAATTCTGGGTGAGTTTAAAAGAAAGTTTGATAAAGAACACACATTTACATCTAGCAATTTAAAATTTTTAATTTTTACTTTTTCCAAACTCTCCAATCTTTAAGGATTATAGACTGAAAGCCTTGCACTTCTATTAGTTGCTTAATGTGCTTTTAGAGTCTCCCCCAAACCTCGGTTACCTTGAAGTTAAAAATTTTAATCTCTATGAAATTGTTTTATATGTCTCCTACATGTTGTTTACTTCTGTTGTTTATGTTTAAAGAAGAATCATACCACAGCAAAGTCACATTAGAAGATATAGTGAAAAGTGAGTTCCAAAAGGAGTTCCTTGAGGAATGTGTAAGGAGGTCAAAGCAAGTGACCTTCGTGGTTTGCAGAAAAAGAGTGGGGGAGGAGCTCACCAGATACAGGCCAGTGATGTCATTTATTGTTTCCAGCATAAGTTATGGTACATTATGGCAAAAAGTCAGTTATCTGCAGTGACAGGTAGAGTTTGGGACAGAATTTCCAACTAACCCATTTGAATAATTTGCTTATAATCTCATTGCAAATGTACATTACTAATAACCCCTACCTTATATAAAATATAGATGATATGTATAGGTATATACATAGCAAAAGTGATATAATTAATATGATATAATATATATTAATCTATATACATAGAGACAGTGAGAGAATTGTCCTTAATACTACCTAAACAGATGCAATTTTTAAATAAAATACTGTATTTTTAATAGCAAAACAAGAAAGAGTCCCTCGGAGTGCTGCGGAGTGAAATGGAGTCCTGGACCCAGAGTTCTAAGAAAATACTGAAGTTCTCACATTTATACTCAGTCATGACCTTGAGTGAAGCACAAATACCTTTAGTTTCTCCATCTTAAAATAAATGGTGCGGATTAAATGACTTTTAAAGCACTTTTTAGAACCAAAATTATATGTTTCTATGATCAGTTTGTGTTGCATTATTTGATGTACTTAGCAAGATTTACAAGAAAAATTAAACCCTTGTATTGCAAAGCCTCTAAAGTTCTCTGACTTTCATACGGCACGTAGTTAGAAGAAAATTCTTTTGAGAGATTTCTGACACTACTTGAAAGGGCTGTTCAATTAAGGCCTCTGGAATTAGAAAGACCCATACTCAATTTTCATTTTTTATTCCCCTAATCTCTTCTTTCATTTATTCTTTAAGAATAGAAAAATTAAAGGTCAACATAAAAGTAAAAGTGGTGACTTTCAGCTTGTCTTAAAATACCTATTCCAAGAATCAAAAAAAAAAAATTAAAAACAAGCAGCAGCAGCTGATATTTAAGTAGCTTTTCTGGGCTGGAGATTTTGCATAAATTAAGTTCCAGTTCTATAGAGGAGGAGGCTATAAATTGCCCAAAGCCACATAGTTATCAACAGACAAAAATATGATGCAAACTCATAGGCACGTCATTCTTATCCTGGGGCACCACCATTTGCTGCCTAAACAAAGCTCTCCATCCTCCCTCATAGGAAGCTGGATCTTTCCCAGCCCCTGGAGTTAAATATTTGTTGTTCTAAGCTAATCATGGTGTTTTCTCTAACATTCCAAACCTTGTCTAGTTGTGGACGTATGGCATAATTTTGGCCAATTATACTTAAGAGGTGACAAAGGTGGAGTTTCTAGAAAGGCTTTACTTGCCCTTAAAAAGAGGGGGTAGGATGGCATTTCTTACTTTCCCAGTGGTTTCTGTGTTTTGAAAATGCTTGTTACACTTTGTTCTATGATCTTAAGGGACAAGCCTGAAAAAAAAAAATGGGCAGAATAGAAAGGATTTCTGTGTGCAGGAAAATGGAAAGAATTTGAATCCCACCATTACTGAGCTGCTGAATTCACCCTGGAACTGAACAAACTCTGGATGTTATATATATGGGGTAGCAAATACTCATAGTATTATGGGCACCTTAGATGGGATTTACTGTTATTTTCAGCCAAAAGCACCAGCTTACACTCACTGCATGGAATCAAGTCATTCCCCCATCTCCCTTCTCCCATTATAATGTCCCATAAGAATTCTCTATGATTCCTTCTTTCTAATCCAACATCCTACAGGGTTTTATCTTCCCAAACTCTTCTACTATGTCCTTTATAACTCTACTGCATTAAAAACTTCCCTATAGTTACAATTTGTTCATCACACTTACCCTTTGCCTTTTTTGCCTCAGTTGCACCCTGACTCCTGGCTTACAACTAAGGAATTTCTCCCTCCACTGCCAGCTATGTAATCACTCACTTTCACTCACTGTCTTCTGGACACCAGTCCTTCCATCTTCTTAATTGATTAAAAAACCTACACAAAGAATGAATAAGCCAATACTCTCTCAGCTCCTGGTACTCCTCACTCCAGTACTATTTCCCACCGACCCCCTTCAGATGCACGGTCCCACACCCACACTCAGCTGGGACTCCTCTAGCTCTTAACATCTAGGCTTAGGCCTCTTACTCTCTGCCAACAATCTCCTAGCCCTGATTTCTCACTCATTTACTCTCACTAATCTTTCTTCGCTTTTCCCCCAACCAGCTTAGAATCTAATATTTATCATCTCAAAAGCTTCACCTCCCTTATTCCCCCAGTCTTCCTTTGCCTCTGCCTAGAAATCTTGGATCAATTCCACTGTATGTCTCTGCCACAAAAATATCTAACCTTCTCTTATTTATATAAAAAAACCCTTCAGAGCCCCCAGATGAATTCACCATCTTCAAAAGAAATCGGGCCTTCTCTCCTGATCAATATGCCTTCTGTGTTTCCTGTGTTTATTCTTTTTCTCATTAACCATACAACTATTTCTCATCATCTGCTTCTTCCATTAAACCTCCTACTGCACTACTGCCCCTCCACTCCCAGCAAAAGACCTGCCTCCAATGTAATAGCCTCCAGAAAGAGCCATCACTGCAGACACCTTCCTCTCAACCCTAGAAGACTCATTTCAGACCACTGGCCTCCAGAACTATAAGAGAATACATTTGTATTGCTTTAAAATAGTGAACACGTTTATTCAGAAACGAGTACAGGGTCCTTCAGCACCACATGTTCCTTTAGCTACTCCCCATTTATATAAGTCTGCTGGTATAGAGCTGAATATTCCATCAGGACCAGATTTCTTATAAACATAATAATAATAAGAAGAAGCAAATTATATTAAAGAAGATCCAAATATTTACATTTTCTTCCACATCATGTCACATTCCAGCAAAATAAATAGTAATTAAAAATGTATATTAAAACACTCTGGGGACATATCATTGTAAGGAAAACCATTGGGAATTTGAGTTATGGGTTTTTTTTTCCCAGTTTATAAACTGCTACCACAATGTGAGGCTGGACCAAGCTATCAGAAAATGGACTGACTACTTGGACAGGTTCCATTTCTATACATAATGAGGACTGTTTGTCTTTCAATGGAAATATTTTTATTAGATTCTGCTTTGGGGGTAAGTTTTGACTTGAACACTGTGTGAAAGGCAGACTGATAAACAAATAGAAATATCAAATGGGCTTTTGAGTATGTGTATTCGTCAGGTTGCTCATAATAGTGATATTTACATGCATAGAAGAAATGCAAAAAGCTGTAAAGTTTTTTCCATTTTGATTATAGGGTCTTAAGAAATGACTTTATGCAAAGCTAAATAACAGTAAGTTCAAGATTAGTTCTAGGTTTCCTGTTCTCAAGGGACTTCTGAAATCTCTTAAGATCCCTCATTCTTAATTAGCATTGCTCTTATAATGATTTAGCTAGTCTGCACTCACATCAACACTAGCTAATATCCTAAGAAGACATGTGCATTGTAAAGAACTGCACAGGAAGAAAACCCTTTTGAAGCCACATCTTAATGGATTAACTCTATTAGCCATTTTTATTTTGTAATTAGGACACCATAAAAGGATCCGAAGAATTAAGCTCAGGATTCTTATGCCGGCTCTTTCAAAGAGCTTTATACAATTCTGTAAGATCACTTGGCTATTTGTTGTGACTGTTTTAATCCAACCTGGGGAGGAGTTTTACTGGGATGCTTTCTCTTCTTGCATCTGACTTCCCAGTTTCTTACTATATCAGTACATCATATGGACTGATTGAGAGCCTTGGCCCACATTCAAAAAATACTATTTGTTAATGTGTTTAAATATATAGATTTCCCCTAAGTTGAACCCATGGACCTACAGATAAGAAAACAAAGATGTCTCACTATCTTACGCAATACATAAAAATTTCATAGAGATGATGTGGAGTTTTATCTGGTAAATCTACTAAGATGTTAAAAGTAGTGATGTTAGATTTATCCACGGAACTATAGAACAATCTAGTCTGAAATACAGAAAATATTATAATATGTTTCAATATCATTACCTAAAAAAATAGATGGTATTCAGCTTCCCTCTTTGGGGGACCAGATTATAACTGATCAACGATCTGTTCCAATGGAAAATCACGGCAACTTGGTGTAGATACTTGTCTATTTTTATGCTCAATATAATAAAAATTAGAATTCTAACAAACGGAACTCAGTAAAAATAACAATTTAAACGCACAAAAGCATTCCATACTTCTTTTTCTACCATTAAGGGGTACATTCAAAAGGGAAAGTTGGAAAATAGATTCTATCAGCCAAACATAACTTATACTAAATGTATTTTTAAATAAGTCTCTTTTGATTGGAAATAAGCTCACATAAAGTTTAAGGAAAATTAGTGTATATTAGTTTTCAAAGTTTTAACTATATAATTTCCAGAAGAGTGACTCTACAGCTAAAATCATTTAAGTATTGTCCAGAGGTTTTGGTTTTAAAAAATGTTATATCACACTCTATTTGTATAAATAAAACATACATAAAAGTAAAATATACACATTTATTTTCCTTTGGGAAATTATACATAAATTTATTGTAGAGAAAAATTTCAATGTTTCTATATGTAAAACATTTGAAGATCCAAAGGAATAAGATTTACATTTGTGAAAAAAATGTTGGAATATAAGCTTATTAGTACCAATAATAATTATGTAAAATATTAAAAGTCTCTCTAGTACTTGTCCATGTACCATGCAGTACCAGTATACACATAAAAATGTTACAAATCTTAAATAGCCTAATCCAACATACATTTCTAAATTTTGTGAAATATAGGAATCTCTCTACATTTGATAAGTAATTTTCGAAGGATTCCTGCAGTACAAGAAGAAAGAAGCTGCTTGATATGAAACCCTATCAACTTTCTGATGCACAAAAATTAATGTTATATATTTCTTGAGAAAATGGAAAACTCTTAATTTGTAATTATTGAAATACTTAAAGATTTTATTTATTTAGTTTTAGAGAGGAGGGAAGGGAAGGAGAAAGAGAGAGAGATAAACATCAATGTGTAGTTTTCTTACACAGGCCCGCTACTGGGGGCCTGGCCCACAACCCTGGCATGTGCCCTGACTGGGAATTGAACTGGTGACCCTTTGGTTTGCAGGCCAACACTCAATCTCCTGAGCCACACCATCCAGGGCTGAAATACTTTTAACAAAAAATGTTTTCTACCTTTCCCAAGGGATAAGATTTCTCCAAAAATAAAAAAGTAATTCTAAGCATGCAGCCATGTAATTAATGATGTGAAATTATATATCGATTGTTGTCATTCAGCTGTACCCTGTGACCTTTAAGAATACAAGTAGTGTTTAATTTGCATAAATTACCACTATTTTGTTTTAAAATGTATCCCTGTTTAATTCCACTGACTAATAAAAGCTTTTGCTTATTCACTTTAGCCTTTCACAATTTTTAGTCCAATATAAGAATGTGCTAACCAGTGCTGTAAAAGAAAGTGTATTTCTATATATAATGAAAAAGTTAGGAATCAAAAGTGGCATTAAGAACATTTTTTAAAATGTGAATGATCCACAAATTGAAATTATTTACTCTTTTCTTTTTGGGAATTATAAAATATATTTAATGTAAATAAATAAATAATTTGATACATATTTTTTCATTTCCCATGAAAATATGCAAAATGAGAGTCTGAAAAGCATACATTTAAGGAAAGATATTGGTTATTTACAATTTTTACTTCATAGGAAAATCTAAAATCCAGCATTGCTTTCCTACCAGCAGAGCAAACTTGTATAGGCACCATGAAAAACAGTATGGAGATTCCTCAAAAATGTTTAAACAGCATTGCCTTGTGACCCAGAGATTCTACTTCTGTATGTATAAACAAAGACACCCAAAATACTAATTCAAAAGGATATATGCACCTCTATGTGCACTGCAGCATTATTTACAATAGCCAAGATATGGAAGCAACCCAAGCACCCACTGATAGACAAGTGAGTAAAAAAGTTGTGGCGTGCATCTACAATGGAATATTCCTAGGTCACTAAGAGAATTTACTCTTACCGTTTGTGAAACATGGATAGACCTAGAGGGTATTATGCTAAAAGAAATAAGTCAGACAAAAAATAAGACAAAAAACATATAATTTCACTTATACTGGAATCTAAAGAACAAAATAAATGAACAAACAAAACAAAAATACATCCACAGGTACAGGAAAGAAAAAAAACCCTGATGGTAGCCACAGGGGAGGTAGGTTGGGGGCTGGGTCAAAAGGTGAAGGGACAAAGAAGTACAGATTGGTGGTTACAAAATAGTCAAGGGGCATAGGGAATATAGTCAATGATGTTTTAACAGCTAAATATGGCACCAGGTATGTACCTGATATACCAGGGGGATCACTTTGTAAATTATATGATTGTCTACCCATTATGCTATACACCTGAAACTACTATAAAATAATATTGAATATCAACTGTAACTGAAAAATAAAATTAAAAGAAAATAAAGTCCTACCACTGCTTCTTTCATTTCATGTTTTGGAAGTTAGCTCTCATTGAGGTTTACTTGATTGTTTTAATTTTGACTCACCCAACTTTGATATGTCTGTGAGTATAATTGCTTATATAATATCCAGTATACTAGCTGATCAAAATTGGGCTGGAAATCCAAACCCTCTGTAGAGTCTCTAATTGCTTCGTGGGCTTGGCCAGGTGTTTCATCATGCTGCACACACATCTCCCCATGCAATCTCAGGCTAGTTTCCTGAAGAGCAGGGAGCTTGCGTTATAATTCGTCCTCCTAAAAGAGGGTTATTCCTTACAGAGGTCATACTTAAGAAACCTCAGCCACAACATTTTAACATGTTGACCTGGCTTCCCCTTTACAAGATAATTGCCTACTCAGGCTACTGAAGGAACAATTTTAAGGATTTAATCTGACAATTGGTCTTTAGAGATGTTACTAAAAACAAATGAAAACAGCAAACTCAATAAGAAATGAAGAGCAGGTGTTCTTTCAATTAGAAAGAAAGGAGAAGTTCAGATAATGAGACTCTGATGAAAACCAATGGAAGATACAACATCAAATACACTGTTAGGGTTGCCATTCTTCCCACAGGCTTATCTGCCTGCTTTCTTAATTAAATGAGCATGTTAGTTTGCATCTTCTAACATTTAATCTGGAAACAACTCCCCCTTTCCATCTTAAAATAATGACAATGTAGACTGATGAATATGTAAAACACTGTGAGAAATTAGTTTATAAGCTTCTTACTTAACTGAAATAGATTATAGCATCTTGTGGCATTAAACCAGATCCACCCGAGTTACAATTAAGATAACCCTTGCTCTTCAAGATATTAATGTGTGAATACTTTGCATTTGGATAAGTCTTTCTACTTTATAAAAGCAGTTCTATGTAGACTGCATATAAAATATTTTCCCTGAAATTCATCATATCTGATATTCAGAAGAAAAACTTTATTTGAAGTTTCAGGAAAATTCTATTATCTGAATATAACACAAACAATCGAAGTCTTACAGAACTCATTATTTTTACAGGCACTGTTTTACTTGCTTCGGGTCAAGTCTAGATTTCATATTTCTGTCTAGAGCACATGTAAATCCACAGCTATCCATCTAGCAATGCCTATAGGTGTTTATTGGTTGGTGCATTTAGCCACTTAATGGTTACTCAGGATGATTGGGGCCAGTCCATGGGAGACTATCATGAAGCCAGTCACGGGTCTTTTTTAGCTCAACAGGAGCAGCAAATGTAGGCTTTCTTGGTCCAAATTACAAAGCTTCATCACCGAGACAGGCTGAACTGAGCCATGTTGGGGCAGTCTGACCCCAGCCAAACTCTGATCAGTTTTGGTGAGCTCTGGAATAGTAATAAACTACTAACAGTCACCCACTGAAAGGACCAATTGTGCTTTCATCACTAATAAACAGTGGAAGCACATTTAAAAAATACTCTGGGGATCTAGAGTGCAAACAGTGATAGTGATAAAGCAGTAGGAACTCTAATCCAAATTAAAAATATCAGTTAGTGTTCTCAAGAATGCCATTTCCCATCCATTCTGCTTGAATATTGGAGTGCATGCTTGCCCATGGCCTAAGCCTTTCTCATCAATAGGGCACCTTTCCCGTCCCCTTGTAGCTTAGGAAAACATGGAGCTAATGCAGCACAGCCCCATGCAGAATATCTCGTGTGTTGGCCCCTCTATTCCACTAACCATTACTCCTAACATCTGCCCAGAGCCCATGATTTCATTCCCTGGGAAGGAGATTGAACTCCAAGGCATTTCTAGTTCCAAGAAAGAAGGAAGTTTTTAATGTAGCATTTTATTTTACTCCAAAATTTTTCTGAAGGTAGTTAGACAGATCAAAGACCCTGTGGAAGTTCTGTATAAATATACAGAATTCCCAGGAAACTCAATAATTTTTTAAAAACTATATGGATATGGCTATTGTTATGAACTCACTATGGAAGAAAATGTAGAAAATGTGTTACTTTAAATTTCTGGAATTGTATCTTCTAAATGTCAAGTATTTTGAAGAAGTAAAAGGATAAAATACGGTTATAGTAGATGAAGCTGTAGAAGAAACAGAGTTACCAAGAGGTAGAATGCTACCACTGAGAGAGAATCATGTCTTGAACTATTTCTATAAGAAAGTTATGGACAGATTTTTGGCCAGGAGGGAAAATAATAGGGGAAAGAATCCTACCATCGCAGTGAAGTCAATCTCTTGGGAGGATTGATAGAGTCTTTCCTCACCTTTCAGACACCCTGTCCTGCTTATATGCATATATTCTTTTACAAAATAGGTAGGATCAAAAAAGTGACTACTATAGCAGCTAATATAATAACCCACGAAGGGGTGTTTAGGAATTGAACTCACGGAACTAACTTCTTAGAAATGTAGTGGTGGTTTCTGTTTGAGTCCCGTAACCTAAAGGCTGGATCCTCAGTGATGACAAACTACACCAACCCAGGCAGGGTCACAATCAAGCTCCTTGGTCTCCTTCTTGCCCCCCATTGTCCTGAACCCCACACTGAGCAATGCGGAGAGGAACTTCACCAGCAATGCCTACTCTTTGTTTTCTGATTTGCAGGCATTCATTTTCCACTTCACATTTTTGAAATATCGGCATACCCAAACCAGCTTGTCTACTTACAAAGTGAAAGATGAAATTCCCCCGTATAGAGTGTGCAAGCAAAGCGAAGCCATAGCAATAAGGCTTACAAAACAAGGGCTCTGCACACTGAAGTGATTGGCATATCAGCACAAGTAAATGTGTCGCTTTAATTCTACCTTGGTAAACATACATGCAATAAACTCTATGTAAAATGTAGACCCTTGACTATGTAATCAGAATATATTTTAGTAAATTTTTGCTTTTTCATTCTATTATATTTTGCTCTCCCCAATGGGTTGAGAGGGAACTTATTTACAGTTTATAACTTTTCTTAAGTTTCTAGAGAAAGCCTTCCTATTTTAAAATATCCCAGGAAACAACATTGCTGAAAGCTTGTGAAGAGGCAGGGTAGTTGTTTAATGCAGACCTAAGTTTAAACAACCTATGCCCCCTATTATAAATAAATAAAATACCCAGGATCTGAGACTCGTTGAGCAAAAAAGTAGTTAAACTTGGTGAAATGTGAAATTAGGTTTTAATGCATGCAAAACACATTCTAATGCATATTTTTAGGTAGAGGCTGATTGACTTTCCTCAGTGCTTAAAATTAAAAACTGCCTTTAGGCAGTTAAGAACCTTGAGAGAGCTTTTGGTATTATTAAGCTCAAGCACTTACATTTACTTCTCCCATAGAGCCCTGCAAAGACCAACACTTCAGTCTCATGGAGGACCAATTTTTGCAGGGCCACCTGGCAATACGGTTCCACATGGCCAGCTGGTCAGCTGCCGGTCCCAGGGTGAGCCCACCACCCTACACAGGTGAATACACTCATGTTTTATACATCCCCGTCATGTTTCAGCATTCACACCGGCTCTCATGAATATTTTATTAACAATAATAATGGAATAATAACTGATACATGGATGGATAGCTCTGTGTCAAGCACTGGTGACAGTAATACATAACTATCTCATTATAGTCCCACAACGTTTATGGGGTAGGTACAGTTATTAATCCCATTTTACTATTTGAGGAAATTGGCATTCAGTAAAGGTAAATAACTTGGCCAAGTTTGCATAGCTCATAAATGGAGCTGGAAATGAATCCATGTTTATGTGGCTCCAAAGCTGAGCAAAGAGAGAGAACACTGATACATAATTGACTCCTCAGAGGCTGTTAGATTACATTAGTTTCTCTTTCAGTGGTCAGGCTGCAACTCATTTTACTGCGAGTTTGCCATGATTGGGAAAGTAAAGATTTTTTATAGTCAAATTAAAATCTGCTCACTAACTATGTATGGAGTACTTTTGTATAACACACTTGGCTGAGTGGGTGGCTCTTCTCACAATGTACTTATCAGTTATTATTTAAATTCATTTACGTTCAGACGAATATTCTATAAATTTAACTCCCTTAGAGTTTATATGTGTGACTTACTGTCATAATACTATTTTCCTTAAGTTCATCATATGCTTCTCCAAAATACTTCTGTTTGCAGATAGTTTTCAAAGACATGTAAGGGTGTGATTTGGGCAAAGTACAAAATAACAATTATGATTTGTCTGTGCTGAGTTAAAGTATGTTGATGAGTTGATATAATTCATAAACTCAGATGCACCCGTTGTAAAGCTTCCACTTTACAATGTAGGTTCTACTTTCATACACTGTCACTCACTTCCTACTACTCACAGATAAAGATAGAATGCCAAATTCAGTAGAAGGGTCATTTGGGACAGACATGCTTTTCCATTGATGACTGTCATATGGCGACAGGAATTTCACCCCAGGATACAGAGAGAAACAATTCACATCCCAACAATTGTATGACACAATAGTGCGAGGGCCTCAGGACCCAAACCGCAACAGATGATGTATTTACCTGAATGCTGACTGTTATCCACCTTATTTAAATGAATACTGAATGAAACCAGTGGTTTAACTAAGAAGAAATCTCTCCTGCCCTGGCTACTGTAGCTCAATGGATTGAGTGTGGGTCTGGGAATGAAAGGATCACCACTTCGATTCCCAGTCAGGGCACATGCCTGGGTTGCAGGCCAGGTCCTCAGTAGGGGGTACGCAAGAGGCAACCACACATTGATGTTTCTCTCCCTCTCTTTCTCCTTCCCTTCCCCTCTCTCTAAAAATAAATAAATAAAATCTTAAAAGAAGAAGAAGAAGAAGAAATCTCTCCTGAGCACATAGGTCATTTCTAATCACATACTCACTTGTGTCTCATAACGGCTTTGGAGGGAAAAAAGGTAAGATTAGTATTAGAAAACAACCTTTATTCAAAGGTTAATCAATTCAAGAAATAATCATTTAGTTCCTACTATTGCAATGCACTTGTTGGAGATGAAACACATTTTTTAAATGTAAAAATAGTTTAATGATAGCTGCAAAAAAAATAGAAAGAAGAGATATTCATTTCATCAAACATAATCCTTACTAGTGCCTTACATAAAGGTTTTTTTTATTGTTGACAGTATTTCATTTTCCAGCCTTTGTTCCCTCATCTGATCTCACCCATATGTGGAACCTAATGAACAAAATAAACTGGTGAACATAATAAAACCAGAGGCATACAAAAGGTTTTTATAGTGTTGTTGAAGTACATATCTACAGTAGAAATTTATAACTGAAAATACAGATCTTAAAATAATTTCAAGAACAAATAGAAAGCATCAGTGCTTACTAACATACTTATCAGTGGAAACAACAGGGGAAAATACATCACTTTTCTCAGTGCAGTCTAAACTATATACTAACACCAGAAGCCTTTGAGGTAATAACTATATGTGGAATGGGTCTATTGAAAGCCATTTCTGTAGCTCTTTGGATAAACTGATGTTGATATAAACAAAGTCCTACTCCAAACTTCCTGTTACCTAGTCTTACCCATCAAGTGTGAGAAGCATACCTACATAGCAAGCATGTTTACTTCCTGTCCGTTATCTACAGCAGAGGCTCACTGAGGCTAAAAGAGAGAATGTGGAGAACAGCTAAGCCACCGGCCTTGGCAAACAGGCCCTGCCTTGCCCCCACCTCTGATAGTCTGAGCCATTCTGGTCACAATCAGAGACAATTTGCATCCAGTTTCTGTACCATTTTGATTCAACTAGGGTATAAGCGTTTAGAAAATTGCATCAACTCTAATTTTATTTCCTCCAAGAAATAGAAATCAGTATGAAAAATCCTAAAGTGTCTCTGGGTTTGATAAGAGATGGACAGTAACACAAAGTTATTTTAATTGCAAATGAGAGAAATCAAACCAAGCTAATGTGTGTGTGAAGAGAGGGGACGTTGAAGAGGAGCAAGAAGCAAAATTTCCTTTCAGGGGAAAATCATGAGACTCCAGAAAGAAAGGGAACTCTTCCCCTCCTCTCTGTTTGGTTTCCTCATTTTTCAGCTGCAGGAGTCCGCATTCACAGCTGTGCACTGTACTTGGTGCACTAAAAGTTTACTTTTTAACCATTGCAAATTCTAGCAGCCCCCCAAATATGTCTACTTCATCATCAGCTAATTCAGTCTATTGCAACTGGGGCAATACTGCCCACTAGAGGGAACGTTTTGTGAGGACATTTTTCGTTGTCACAGTTGTTTGGGGAGCCCTAAAAACCTAGCAATGGGTGGCACAGTTGTGTACCACTGTGCCTTGAACCCACATTTCTTTTACACTTGTTTCTTTTGTTCGCAAAAGTTAATCAGTTTTTGCACAATTAATGAATTTTCCAGTAATACAATGTCTACATAAATGGAAAGAAATGCTGTATATTATTGTGTTCAGAGTTTAGTGGGGGACGCAATTCCCTGCCACCACCTGGAACATCTGAGGGGCGCATGCAGCACAGCCTGACAATCTTCAGTTGGAGCCTTTGCGTTCGCTGTGCCCTAGCATTTACACATGAAATACGCAGAATCTCATAAAAGGCTTTCCTCTTATTTCCTTTTGGTGTTCCTTTGTTTTCCAATAAGGTCGCATATTTTCGAAATCACGTATAAGTAGGTTATATTATCAAAGCATTTATAAAATAATTCTGAGAGGAGCTTTCTACAAAATTTTTTGCAAGTGAGTTATGTTATCAAAACATTTTATAGAATCATTTTAGAGGAGGATTTACAATAACAATTTGATATAGAAGTAGATTTTGGATCCACTACGGTTGACAATCTGGTCATCTCATCCATGTACCAGGGAGAGAGAATCTCATTGGCTCAGCATGGGTCAGACATCTCACCATGCACCATAGAGCTATGGTTAAGTAGCCAGACTGGAGAAATTAAAACCAAGTTGCCAGAAGTCCATCCCTAATGATGGCGCAGTCCAGCCCCAGAAATGCAGGACAGATTTTTCCAATAATGACACACATTTGGCCCAAGGATAACCCTAGGTAATATAAATCAGGCCACCTTTCCTAACTGGCACTTTGCCTCACTGCAGAACGCCACCTTTCCCTTCCCCATTCCTTGTTACACACTACAGTTAGGAGGGCCTTTCCTGTTCTCTGGTTGTGCAGGACCTCATACCAGCTTGCCCTACACAGGCCTTCTCCTCCAATTACTCACTCCTTCATTCATTTAGTACAATAGAGCATTTACTATATATCAGTCTTCAATCTAGATACTAGGAACAGAGTGAGCAAACAAGATCACTGCCTTTATGGAGATTGTGTATGCCTTAGGGGGGGAAAACATAAACAGAAATATTTATAAAGGTTATGTTAGACTGTGAAACTGCCTCAACAAGAACATCAGACATGAAGACATGACAGGGAATAACTGGGAGAGACATCTTCCCTTTTTGAAATGGAAAATATCCTATCCTCCTATCCTATGGGGGGAGAGAAGCAACTTAAAAAGAATTTTAAAAATTTAGAAAAGAAAATATAAAATTGATAATTGCCAACACTCTATTTTGGTTGCAGATAACTAGGATATTATGAGGGTATAGTTTGAGAAGTACTCTCTTAACCTAAAGGAATGTATCTCTCTGAAAAATTGAAAACAGTTATTCACAAAGATACATGCATGCCTATGTTCATTGCAGCATTATTCACAGTGACTAAGACATAAGAACAACCAAAGTGTCCTTCAGTAGATAATTGGATAAAGATGTGGTACCCATACACAATGGAATACTGCCCAGTCATAGGAAAAATAAAATCCTACCATTTGCGACATGGATGGATCTGGAGGATATCACGGTAAGCGATATAAGTCAGACATAAAAAGAACCATGTGGTTTCACTCATATGTGGGATACAAAACTGAAAACAATAGATGAGATAACAAGAAAAATAAATGGGCAAAACTCATAGCTATAGACAACAGTGTGATGGTTACCAGAGGGAAGTGGGGATCAGAGGTAGTAAAGAATGAGGGTGGTCAAATATATGGTGATGGAAGAAGGCTTGACTCTGGGGATGGGCACCGAATTCAATATACAGGTGATGAATCATAGAAATGTACATGTGAGACTTATATAGTTTCATTAATCATGTGACCCCAAATAAATTTAATTTAAAAAACAAAAAAAAAAGTATGATTGAAATTTCAGACAATTCAGAAATATTTTTTCTAGGAGGTAGGGAGATTAAAGAATCTAAATCATACCACATAGGTTTCTCCTTATTTTACCAACACTTTGAGGAGATGACTAATGATGCCTAAGAATCTCTTCCTCTGAGTAACCTGACATTGAGCTAAATTAGGATTACTGCCACTAATTCCTGGGACTAAACAGCAAAGATACGGAAAAGGAAACTAAATTTCTCTCTAAGCTAAGTGTTACATACAAAACTCAAAATCAACTTGCTAATGGAAAGTTTGCAATAAGATCTCAGCTACAAAAACTGAGTTTCTATGATGTTTTAAGTGTGCAATATGTTAAAAGTCAAACGCAGAACTGCAAAGAGGAAATTTCTCCACCCAACCTAAAGATGACGTCTTACCCCATCACTAGAGAGTAATGTCGAATCTATTAAAAGCCTAGAAATACGTAGTTAACTACTAGTCACAGGGACTGGCTACTACTTACTATCATTTAACTCATGTTTTTAGACAGTATTATAGTAGGTAACAAAAAAAAAGCAGATTAAAAGACACTGTTTATTTCAGTAAAAAAATTGTTCAACCATCGAATATTGCTAAACATACACCAACCAGGATGTAAGAAATATCTAACTGGTCAGATGTGGTAGGTAGCATTAGGTGTGTAAAATATAAAACATAGTCTACAATCCTCAGTATTTATTCTTACATGTTTATATTTTGTACAGTTCAGATAGGATAAAGTTGGTTCCATACTACAACTTTGAATATATGTATAGGTATGTATGCATGCATATATACACGCACATACACTCACACAAACATGTATACGAGGTCTGTCCAGAAGGTATGCAGCCATGTAATATAAAAAATACAACATATATTGAAGAAGATACAAGAGATAAGATACAGGAAACATTGGACATAGGACAATGATGCCTCACTCCCCTTCAAAGTAGGCACTTTGGGACCTCACACAGTTCTCCCAATTGCTATCAGCTGCTCCATCATATTCTCCTGAATCTCACTGATAGTCTGAAATCTTTTCCCTTTCAAAGGTGTTTTTTAGTTTTGGGAAATGCCAGAAGTCACAGGGCAGCAAATCTGGGCTATAGTGGGTTTGAGTCACCTGGTTGATTTGATGTTTTCCAAAAAAACTCTGCACAAGATGTGATGCATGAGCGGACTTGTTGTCATGATGAAGCTGCCAATCACCAGCTGCCTATAGCTGCAGCCTTCTGTGGAGGAATGTTCAAGCTTAGCACCAAATTTAATGCAGATTTATTGCTCTACTCACTCAGTCATTTTGAATGTGATGGCCACACAGTACACAAGCTCACTCAATGGTGTCTACCAACCCCACTGACTAGTACAGTGAAGTCGTCATTGTTCACACATGTGCGTTCCAGTCCTCTCTCCTTGGCTGCTAGGTTACATCAATGTCATACAAGCTGTTCTTGTTATATTAACAATGGTTGAACTTTTTCTGAACAGACCTCATATATACACATACACAAATATGATCTAAAAACAGCTATATTATAATCTCCATGAGTTGCAGTTGCTAGGAGTGTCTTAATAAGTAAACATAGCTTTACTATATAATGCAGAAGTCATGCTCCTAAGTGTTTCCAACTGACTGAAACACTAACGTCCACACTAACACGTGCATGCAAATGTTTATAATGCATCTATTCATAGTCACTAAAATCTGCAGCAACCAGCGTCTCCTTAATAAGTGAATGAGTAAACAAGCTGAAGAACACCCATAAAATGAAATGCTGTTCAGCAATAAAAAAAGGAACAAACTATTAAGCCCAACAAAGCTACAAAAAAGATGATAAAGTAGTTTTAGTAAACTCTATTAAAAACAGAGTCAATATTTTTCCATTCACAAAGATTTAGAAAACTTATATAATATTAATCTAGATGAATAAAAAGAAAATCACAAAAGGTCTATCATAGCAAAAAAAAAAAAGATCTTTGAAGTAGCTAAAGAGAAAAGAAGCACAATCTCTACAAAATGACATTGACTAAGACAATGGAAGCAAGAAGATATTGAAATAATGCCATCAGTATTCTAAAAAAATACCTATTCATCTGGAGTTGTATATCCAGAAAAAAATTTTTCAAACATAAGGGTGAAACAGAGATACATTAAAGAAATATCTGGAAAAAAACCACTACTTGCTACCACCATGTGTACTTCAGACAGTAGAAAGGGGTTCCTGGAATAAAGAAAAATCATGAAGTAAGACAGTAAAATAGAACCAAATCTACACAAGGTACAACACATATAAATAAGCTAATTTTGGCAAATGATAAGGCAAACCAAATGTATTTCTAACATCTGGTTCTGTGCTGATTCCAAGAGATAGATATAAAACTTAACTATACAAAGATGTTGAAAATAAAAGGATGAAAGAAATTATATATATATATATATATATATATATATAGTATAGTATATACTATATGTGTGTGTGTGTATATATCAGAAACAGTGTATGTGTGTGTGTGTTTGTGTGTATCAGAAAAAGTAACCAAAATGAACTTGGGTAATAATTTAATGATATTAGTTAAAGCTGGTGTAGCTACATTAAAATCAGAAAAAATTAAATTTATGACAGAAATCATTGCCAGAGATAGAGGGCCATTACAATAATAAAGGGCTCGATTCATCTGGAAAATATAACAATTCTAACCTTATATGTATCTGATAATATAGTCTCAAATATATAAGGCAAAATTAGAGATATCTGCCAGAACACCATCATACAGAAAGTGTTAACATCTCTCTTTCCTAATTTATAACTTAAACAAAAACATAAGATTGTGGCAGATGAAAAACAATAATAACAATATACTTAACTAACAGGACTTGATCTCTAACAAGTAAAAAATATATACATTTTTTTCAAGGAAACTCAGAACATTTAGAAATGTCGAGTTTATACCGCCACTTAAACAATTTTCACCAAGCCTCAAAAGACTGGTATCACACAGACCATTTTCTACACAACACACAATTTAGTTGAGAATGTACGATGGAGTCAAATGTACAAAGTGTGTAGGAACACAAAGGAAGAATCAACCATCACTTCCTGGGACTAACCATCAGTCAGTAAGAACTCTCTCAGCAAAGAAATAGAATTGTATTCCTGAGAAGTGCATATAAAATATTACAAAGAAGGGAAAGGAATTGGCATGATCAAGGAGAAGTGAGCAATTCATTTAGGAGAAGTTGAGGTAGAACATGTGCATGTGTGGTATATGTATATGTGTGTGTGTACATACATACATATGAACACATATACGGGGGCGGGCAAAAGTAGGCTTATAGTTGTTTATATAGAAAAAGACATGGAGGTTAAGACTATTACAATAGGTTTATTAACTCAAAACAATGTCACAGTGGCACAGTGCACTTAGGTACAATCTCCTAAGGCCACAAATTGCTGGCCTTCATTGTTTACACATTCCTGTAGTCTACTTGCTATATTCAAGGACATCTTGGCACGGAGACCTTTACAAACCTACTTTTGTGCACCTGTGTGTGTGTGTGTGTGTGTAAGGTAGGTAAGACAGTGGTCATAGATAGCCTGAAATGAGCAATCTCAGTATCATGTTGTATCAAGTTGAAGAGTGTGGATTATAAAGTAAGCAACAGGAAATCAATGAAGACTTTTAAGCAGGACTAAATATTATTATCTTATTCTAAAAGGGAGATCTGGAAATGTGCAATGTAGATTACTTATCAAATAGGCTGAAGAGAGGTAGACTAGTTAGAAATTTTCAGGAAGCTGGCTGGTTACTTAATAAGGAAAAATATCCTTTGAAGAACCATTAACAGATCTTGCTTCCTAGAATCTCCCATTCCTTAAGAAATGGGAGAAAATGCAAACTGCATTTTCTTAAGAGATCACTCACTAGCTATTGTTATCACCAGCCATCTTCAAACAGATGCTGGTTCTGCCTTCCCACTTTGATCTATAAATACCAACATTACCTTACTCTTATCAGCCCATATTATAAGCCACACAGAGTAGCTAAAACACAGCTGTGATGATTAAGCAACTTTTACTAAAAGACTAAGGATAACAAAAATAAAATCATTTCAAAACCATCGAACAAAGAGCTGAGATTTATAGGTCACTGAAAAACCAAGTTCACCAGATAAATGTGCATCTCAGAAAACAAACACTCTGGCCCATCTTTACTGAGATTCCTTTTAGACCTGCCTCTCTTCCTCGTTAGGTTTCTTTCTCTGTTAGCACACTGTCCTGAGGCCACCTTACAGAGACAGAGCTGGTAAATTCCCAGAGGCAGAGAATACTTTTCACTATGAGAAATCTGATCAAACTGTCAAAAAAATAGAGAAAATCAGCTAAGAAAATTGTCAAACACAATTCATGGTTCTGGGAGAGTTTAATGCAAGGGTTTCATGGAGCTAGAAAACCAAATTTTATCATTATTATGGCTAAATAACCCATAGTTTCCTTTCCCCAAATTTAAACACACTAGTCATAGCTAATCTGTGAATACTATTGTGTCTAGCTTCCAGAAACCATCTTTCCTTCATTTCTGAGGGTAACCTTAGGCATTTCTAAAAATCTCCACATCCCTCTTCATTCATAATCAGTCCCAGTCTTTTTTCCCTCTCCATTCTTCCCCAAGTTACACTGAGATGACTTACTAAAACTAAGAAAGAGAATGTATAAACCCATCCACAGTAATTCTAACCCCACCCCTAATCCTAGGGCCACAACTGCAAAGTCACATTGAAATTCACTGCAGTATGGCCAGCATCTCTGCAACACCCCCCCCCCACTACCACCACCAAAAAAGAAACATGAATACTTCTTGAACTAAGAGAACATTAGACAAAAATTCAGATTAGAAAGAAGAAAACTTGATCTAGGGTATTCACGGAAGGTGTGGTGGGGGGAATTCAGACTATGCAGGACAATGGCTTGCTGATCAATCCAATGATTGGGACGAATCAATGGATAAATGAGAGAGGACCCCAAGAGCTCCAGCTTGGAAGGGAATGGTGACACAGAAAACCAGAGTGAAGCACAGGCCTTGTCATGTAAATTTAGACACTGGGCTATTTAAAATCAAAGAGAAGGACAGAATGTCAGGTCAAGTCAGATGTTCTTTTGAGGTGTGAGCATACTATTTACTGTTTATTTTAAAGATGTTATTTATTCATTTTTTAGAGAGAGGGGAAGGGAGGGGGAAAGAAAGAGAAAGATCCATGTGAGAGAGGAACCTGAATCAGTTGCCTCTTGCATGTCTGGGACCTGGCCCACACCCCAGGCATGTGCCCTGACCGGGAATCAAACCCATGACCTTTCACTTCACGGAGCAGCACCCAAACCATTTATTATGGAAAATTTTCAAACGTAAAGGTAGAGAATATAATCTAAATAAACCCCATGTGCTCCTCACTCAGCTTTTATAATTATTAACCTACGACCCTCTTCTTTTATCCACACCTATCCCTAGTTCCTCTTCCCGCACAGATGATTTTAAAGCAAATCTTCTTTTTCAGTGAAGCTTTAAATTACTGTTAACTTTCCCCAATTTTTGTTGGTGTTTCATCTTGTTACTTTTATTCATTTGTACCCCAATGCTATTCATCACAAAACCAGAAGTGGAAAAAATGAGATTTCAGTCTGTGGCGTATTGACGGCACTGCGCCTGCTGGACAATACTAGAGTTCCACGCTAAGATTTTGAATGATCACAGAGTCTAATATAAAACGGGTAGTGCATCTCATGAAACATCCAACACTGACACAAACATGGTAAAAAATATATACTCTGAGCACGTTCACAAGTAATTTTACTAGAATGCAAGTGTACAAAATCAGCTTGAAGTGTAACATTCACTAATCACCTAAGATAGTGTGTTCTCATGTATAATACTAAATTTTTAGTATGTTTGAATCATGTCTTTCTAAATGTCCCTGAAATTTATTTCAGGGGCATGTTAATAGGAAATATATTAAAAGAAAACACACAAGAAACATAGCTAGCTACAAATGTTAAACATTTTTAAGTCAGTTATGTTTTTATTTATTATGTATTAAGAGCTATTCTTGTTTTAGGAATCAAGTGAAATAAATATTATATATGTTTATACATATATATCGCAACATATTTGTATGTATAAAATGAAAGGTTTGTATGTTAATTGTACTCAGAAGCGAATGAATTTCAATTTCACTTGCCACATACCAAAAAATATGTTTATCTTAATCCAGCTATACATTCCCATCCATAATTATAAAATGCCTGCAATTTCTCCCAGGAATGATTTAATGATGAGGACCTTCATCATCAAGACCCAAGACTGCGCATGGAGCTGCTTACTCTTGGAACCGGGACTAAGCACAAACTTTAAAAAGTTGATGAGATGAGATAAAGTATTTAAAGTCTAACTGCCTCTGTGGCTTCACGCAATCAAGTGATCAAAACATTGATTTTAAAACTGGATATAAAAAAAGTTAAACAAAATGCTGATTATAATGAGCTCGTTAATTTTAACGCTCCGTAAATTAATGTCTCCACACCAGGCAAAAGTAATAGGCATTAAAAAGGCAGAGACTTAGAAACGTGGGTGATCATTTTCCACAAGGGCTAATTTGATTACGATAACAATAATAATAGTGATTTAAGACAGAATGTCTTAGAACAAGTAAAGGTTCTGATCATGTGCGTGCTAACAGCTGTCTTTTACTCTAGGAGTTGAGTGGGGGTCCTGTTGTAGCCAACAGGTTGACAAGCTATGCAGCTGTTCTGGGCAGTGGAAGGCACACCCGCAGCACGGGTACATACAGCTCGTCAAACCCTGAACCTTGCAGCCCCTGGCAAATCGAAGGAAATGCACACAGAGGTACAAGCTGTTCAGGAGAGATCTGAAATACTGCGAGGTGTGTCCACTGAAAGATTATGAAAATAATGGAGTCTCTGCAAAAGACTGTAATAATCTTTAGGCGTATAATCATTTATAACCACTAATTCTTTATAAAAGTATTCAAGAATAGTGAAAGTGTTATGAGGCTGGGAATTAGGTTAAGAGACAAGTATATTTGTTAGAGATGGGCCACAAATCTGCCTCTAAGCTTCTTTGCAACGAAGGCAAAGGGGGAAATATAATCAGCTTTATGATTAAAAGGGTTCATAAGATTAAATACCAAACCAGTTTCTTAGAAGTCTAGCTAATTTCAGTACTCAGACTAGATATAATTTCTCTCTCATGAATCCCATGTTGAAAGGAAGGAAGAAACCCAGAACATAACGCGGTAAGTCTTAAGTAAGCTGCTTCTTTCCTTGAATTAGTCAGCTTCTCCTTCTGATTTGGATTTTAAGACTCATCGTATAGTCTGAGTACATATAGACTTGTGAAATCACAACGATAACAGTATTTTCCCATTTATGACATTGATGTGTTATAGCATATTTCACACGCAAAAAAAGTCTTGCTTATAGCAGCTGAATTGGTTGTTTTTACCCAAAAAAGCATCAAAGGCTCTTTTATCTTAGGTATATAATATGTAGTTTTCTGACCATTCTATAAAATATATGGGAGTTCAAAAGCCAATGTGAAAAGAAGTTATGTAGTGATAATGGGGGGGTTAGTAAATGAAGCATTACAAGCCTCCGGAAAAGACTATAGTAGGCTCTGGGCTCTTACCAATTCCAGGTTTGCACTTTTACCTGTTTCAGAGTAACCAGAATGTGTGAGATACACAGACATTAATAATTCAGCTGATACACTGACAAAGCGGACGTGCTTACGCAAGGCGCTAACAGTTCAAGTGAACCTGGTCCACACCCCAGAAGGCGAAACTCAGCTCAGCCTGATTATAGTCCCTTCTCCATGTCACTGAGCAGTCACTTGGTGAGTGATAGGAACTGTATTTCTTTGAGAGTCTTCTAGAAGAATGCCAAAACCTGGTTCTGATGATGAAAGGGAAGAGATGCAAGAAAATGACAGTTCTTAGGGAGAAAATATGTGTCATTAGATAAATCATTCCCTTTAGTTAGATTCTTAAATGTTGAGACTTGCAAAGGTTTTGAAAAGCATTCCTCAAAAGAGGTATTATTCAATATTGACCCCATTATGAATATAAAAGAAATGTCTCTCCAAAATAATATTGAGTTATCTGTGTATCATCATTTGTAATTCCCAGTATAAATAAAATTTGGAAAAAATGACAAAAAATACATTAAGATTCAAAACTAAATTTGTATTACAATCACAATTCTGTTACGTCTTTAAAATTTTCATTAAGAATTTTAGCTTTATTATGGACTAAATTATGTTATTTTCCCCATATTTTGGGGGTATTGTAAAAGCTATGCATTTAATAAGTTTAATGTAAATATAATGATTCATATTTTTTTAATTTCAAGACCAATAATTAATGTACTCCAAATGTACTCCAAAGCTGGATTGTTAAAGCCATATTAGAAGTCAAGTCCAATTTACAGTCCTAGCAAAATCAAAATTATTCGCAGTGATCCAAGAGGTAGACTAATGAGGGAGACTAGTGGAGTTAGACAGAATTCTTAGTGCTTATTTTAAAAGATTGGTAAAGTTTATAAAACTGTTATCCAGTGACCTAAATTCATGATTTGTCTATCATTTCCTCGTAGGTTTTATTTACAAATATCAACCAACAGCAACTCAGTTCAAAGTAACTGATTAGGAACGAGCATCTTTGCCAGTTAAAGATAAAGTGTGAGGTGTGAACGGTATTCTGTGACAAGAGTGAACACCCTGCCTACAGCTCAAATACCTGCACCTTTCTTTGAAACTTCTGCCATCAGACGTTCTACAAACTTCCTGTAGTTCTGGCCTGCATGCTGGATAAGGGCATGGTATTTGGAAATAGAGGGCCTAGGTCTGAGTTCTCACTCCATTATTTACTAACCTTGTGATCCCAGGCATTTCACTTGGTTTCTCCGGGTCTCCACTTTGGTACCCATAAAATGAGCATACAATTGTCATCAGACAAACCTATTATAATGTTCAGACAAGGTAATATTTGGGAATTTTTTTTTAAAAAGCTATTTTAACTTTATCAATTTGAAAATGATTTTCAACCAGGAGGGCACAAAAAACAGTCATTCTCAAAAAAGTTCTCAGACCTGCAAGATGAGAGCTTGATGCTCAGAGGTTTCCACCTGGGCTCCTCTGTCGTGCAGGTCTAGGCAGTGTCTGATGGGTCCCTGCAGGGTCAATGGGAAGGAGGTTGGATAGAGCCCCTGCCCTCTCTTGCCCCAACTGGAGCTCCTCCCCTTTTCTTGGTTTCAGATATTGTGGTGTTTGGAAGACATCTTTTGAACAAATTCTTCAGCTATGGTGGCTGAAAATGATTAGAACAATAGCCACAAATCAAATTCAATTGCCACCCTGCCATACCACCATCATCTGAGAAACCTGAGGCAAAGGACTGTGACATGTGCCCAAGATGCCACCTCTGGTGGACAGAAAAGCCAGGGTTTGTCCGTCAACTAGCTCAGTGCCTTTTCCACTGCACAAGTCAATCCCCCTAATGGTTACAAATTGTTAGATTTGGGGTGAGAGCTTTAGTACATTGGAGTGCCCATGACTTCTAACTTCAGCTGAACATAATTTTGGTGTGGGGTGATTATTTCAATTAATATCTACAGCTGAAGCTTCAGCTCTTGTTTCACAGATGGACATCACCATGGCAATTAAAGCCTTTCTGGCTGGATAATGAAATCCCTTATTGTTGAAGGTTTCTGATGTCGAGTTGGCATAGAGCACTCTAGATAACCTATTTAGTACCAGAAAGGCCATGTAAATGCTCCAAAACACGATCAGGGCTTACAGTATTTTTCACTGTGAATCTACAATACTATTGCTTAGGAGGGTCAATAAAATTCTCGAGTCATGATGCTATTTTTAATATTTAGGGTGCAAGTCTGTAATTCTGTTGAAGGGATGGATGGTAATCCTCACATTTGCTCATTCTGTGGTTACCCTAGATATCCCCAGTAAGTTTTATTCAGGTTGTAAGACCAGCTCATGCTTCCAAACACTTGTCATGAAAAGGAAAAGAGACAGAGTAGTAAAATAAAAACTTAGATGTTAGCATATTAAAATCTACATTTATATAAAACAATATAGCTGACTTTTAGTCACAGAGATTTAAAAGCTAAGAATTTTACCACAAGTCAAGCACAGTTCTCAACAGTTAAATGTATACACCTTTATTCTGATACATACACATTTATTCATTTATACAGGTGACTATCTAAATGCATGTACTCAAAACTTCACAGAGATTTAAACAAAAGTGCATGGTCATTTTCCTTAGCAACTTAGAGGTGTAAGCTCTGCCAAATCATATTTTAGCTGAAATTCCAATACAGTGTGAGAAGCACTAAATATCATAGTAAAGGAATGCCCCTAAAGACCCATGCTGATTTATTATTGTCTTACAGCATTAAGCCATCTCGTAGAGCTGTGAATTTGAATCCATAAATCTTCAAATATTCTTTTTAAGTGGACCTTCAAAATTTGATGTATTTTCAACTGGTAAAGTCTGTACATCAGCAAAGCTCTAACAGCCAGTGCGGAGATTGGAATATATGCTTAGTGATGCCAGCGGACCACCAACGGTTTCTAAAACAGTCACTTGTACAACTTACCTCAAAAGCATTTTTCTTAATTCTTATCCACTCATTATCAAGTGTTCCCTCATTGCCCCTAACTGCATTTAAAAAAGAAACAAACTTGTTTCACTACTTCTACTTGAAATTCATTTCAACTTCAATGAAACAAGCCTATTTTTTGTTTATAAAGAAATCAAGGTTAAGTGTTGCTACATCTTCATGACTGGTCCTCTTACCAGAAGAGAATTGGAACTAGACCTGGATGGAGAGAAGTTATAATTCCTCTAGATGTTGAAACAGGTCAAATAATTCAGTATTCACAAATATGTTTCCTTCTTCTAAGCCAAGAAATGAATATGTAAGGCAGATTGCTAAAAATATGACCTTTGTTAGAGTGTACTATTTTTCTCTATGGGATGACTAACAAAAAATACCACCTACTTATACTCATCATAACGCCTCCTACACTGTAGCAAGCCTGAGTTTCCTGGGCTAAGGATCTTATTGATGAAAAAAACCCATTTTTAGAGTTCTTCTAAGTACCAACTCTCTTATTGGATTGAAATTATAGGTGACTGTACTATGAGACTTGGTTTAAGACCTCAGCAGTTTTGAACCAACTACTTGTTAAAAGACGTGTGCAATTTTTTTTCTGTATTATTATTATTTCCCACCCATGCAACTTTCTTAATGACCTAATTGTATTATTCTGGGAAGCTTTTTCTTGCCTATCTGGGGCAAGTGTCAAGTTCTTGATTGATGAAATTTTATTTATATTAGGGAGATGAGATAAAATTAAGCATCAATGACTGGAATACATTTAATTAACTCAAACAAATACAATTACATTTATTGAAAAGTTGTTTTATGCATTTCAGGGTTTACTATGTAGTTTATGACTTTTGCACCTTCCAAAAATGATATTAAGAATGCATTTCAGAGGGATACTGTTTACATTCTGCAAGTAATGAAAACATTCCATGTTAATGTCTAGCCAGTCATCCCATTAAAGCAACAGTCCTGACAAATACATAAAAATCAGTATCAAATAAGAATGCAAAAATCATACTATATAATTTTGTGTTTTATGTTTTTGATCTTAAATTACAACTACCTACAAACATACACTTAGCAGCTGAAAGAATACTTTCTCAACTGTCAAACTAAAACAAGGGAATTAAAACTTGTATTTCAAGAGCTCAGTTAAAGAATCATCGAAGTCATGTGCAATATTTAAATATAACCATTTATTCAGCCTCCTGTCTCATGAATAAATGCCGCAAAAATCAAATTTATAAGTGCTAGCTCTAAAAATTAGTGGCAGGCTCTGTTCCAGGCCATCATATACGTTGTTTAAAAGAGGGGGCAACTACAGAGCTAAAATAAAAGCTTAAGTGATTATTTTAAAAACCAACTCCTCAAAGTGCTCGATAACTCAGAGATATTCCAATAGAGGGTGTTTTATCTAACATCAGTATTCATTAACACCCACACTTCCAAAGCAGTAACCCATATTTTGTGTTGTTTGATGTTGTCTCTTCTTTAAAACAAACACCAGGGCAAAATCCAGGCAAAGTTTACACATTTATTGGAGAAAGAGAGAGAGAGATCAAAGGGAAAAGAACAGACGGAAATTCTTTGGATGAGAACTCTCTCCCTTTCCGGCACCGGTCTGTTTCATCAGGCGCTGGTGTGCAGACCAGAAGATGAAACACGCTCACCTTCATTAGCAAGTCCTGCACACACAACTACATTTTACTTTCCCAGCAGCAAATCTTTTAATATGCACAGTATGTTCAGTTTCATGATAATGGCAGCGATGGCTTAGCACTTCGTTATTAAACCTTATTTCTCGTTAAAAACTTGCAAAAGACAACACCATTGACTGAACAGGATATTAAAAAAATCGATGTTCACACATACAGCATAACAAATATATATTTCTGTTAAAAATCTAAAGAGAAAATACTCTACCAAAAAGATAAAGCATTAGCAGAATCTTTCTTTCCTAAAACCTAAGGTAAGCAACTTCACCTACTAATGACACTAATGATCTAAAATTAAGCCAAATGGTATTCTTATATACACTTATTGATCAAATTTCAGTGAACATTGTTTTTCTTTTCATGTTATTTAAAGCATCATAAAAGCAAAAGTTCTTATGTGGATTGGCCTTAACAGAAGCATCCTTGGAATATAGGAGAAATGTCTACAAGTAACTAATGTCAAAAATAGGTATCCCCAGCTCTCCCTCTCCCCCGCCCCTCTCCACTGACCACCATGAGGGTCTCTTCAGCAAGAAGCCACCAGAGAATAACTGCCAGGGGAATTGTCTACAAGATCCAAGCCAACGGACTCTGCTGGTACAAGGAAAACCAGGTGAGCTATTCCACACGCAGTGGTCCCACCTCTACAAAGTCTACATATTCCAGAGTGCAGGCGTTTCAAAGCCTTTGTGTTCCAGAAGTGTAGTCAAACCTGACAACACAAATTTATTTCCCAAACTGGAAGATCTCTCTCTCTTTTTTTTTTTTTTTACATAAAGCTTGACTACCTTTCCTTTCTTGCCAGTTGTGACTGTCAACAGTGGCTTGCCTCTGACATAACTTTTCAGCACCCTCAACAGATCTTTGCCTGTAACACCCTTCATTTCTTCCCAGTCATTGCCAGTGCAGACCCCCACACCCAAGTCCTTTCCATTTCCACCCTCTGCTGCTCCTCCCCAAAGTCTGACACACTCTGGCTGTGAGAATTTGAATTAACATGTAGTTTTGAGGTTAAGCTAGGATCTTTTTCTAAAGTAGACATAAGTTTCTATGGTGGGTTTGTTCTTTGGCTGATTTAAGTGGGGCCAGGGTTCAGTGGGTAAGAAACTAATAGGCAACTAATGGGATATCAGGGCAAATGATGATCTCTAATCATTTTTCCCTTCCATTTCTCGTAAACAGCTTTACTCTGTGCCATACCCTATGTTTAACAAAAAATAATCTAGAGACTCTGCCTCATGTGAAATACACATCACAAACCTGTGTTCTTTGTACCTTAAAACCTATGCAGTGACTGGGATGGCTGGGAAAAGGGAGCAAGGGATCCATTCACACACAAATGCCATGTGTCCTCTCTCAGTGTGGTACAGGGATAATAAGAGATCTCTATTCCAGGCCAAGGTTAATTGACTGTAACCTTGGCCATAACAGAAACTTGTCGTTCCCCAACTTTAATTGGAATAGAAAATATGCCTCATCTCTACTTCACTTTTTCCAGTAAACCCAGAGTCTTCATGAAGTGGCGTGTAAGTCCTGATCCTCCCCTCCCACCCCCTTCATCTACATCAGCCCAACAACAGACCGCATTTCTCTGTCCCTTCTTCCTTCTAAGCAATTAGAGCACCAGGAAACCTGGGATCCACGTTCCGGGGGAACTGGGTTCCTGAGCTGGGCAAGTTCTCCCGCCAGGTAGGAGAGCCGGCTGCAGATGGAGCCTTTGGCCCACCCCAGGGGGTTCTCCAACACTCTTAGCTTACTGGGCAAACTCATTCCTGACATTCACGGGAAAACCTCTGCCAGTCAGGTTTCCCCAGTGGGTGGAGGTGACTAAAACCCTCACCTGAACAAACAGTCCATCTGAACTGAATCTCTAACAAAATAAATTAATAACCCTCGAAGCAACATACTAGAGTGCAGAAAATGCCTAGTGATGATGGAGGGTGACCAAAAAAAAAAAAAAGAATGGATGCTCCCTTCCCGCTTTTTCATTTCCAGTGAGCGGGACATTTAAATTATTTTCTGGTTTGTTGTTGTTGGTGGTGTGTGTGTGTGTGTGTGTGTGAGTGTGAGTGTGAGTGTGAGTGTGAGTGTGTGCGTGTGTGTGTGTTTTAAACAAGCACTGCAGGCAGCAGTGCCCACAGGCAGATGGGTAAACTGCCAGCCTGTACGTTCCCGCCAGCCCGCCCCTCGCAGCTGAGCAGGGACCCTGGAGGGAGCGGGCTCAGTGGGGGTGCCGGACAGGCAGCGGGGGCTCAGAGCTGGTGCGGGACAGCGCGCTCAAACAGCAGGGGAAAGGAACGCAGGGAGCCTGTGGTGGTGACTTATCCGGACCCCACCCTGCAGCCCAGACCAGCTCTAGCCTCCCAGCCTCCAGCCCCCTCCCCACTCCCTAGACCCCTAGACCCGCTGCCACACCAGGGCCCTAAGAGCCCGCTGTCCTGGGTGCTGGCACCGCCTGGGCCAGCAGGGGACCTCCCCAGTCCCCTCACGTGCTGCCAGTCTCTGCGCTCCCCACCCGCTCCCCCCAGGGAGCAGGAGTTCGCGCCCGGGGCACTGCAACTGTGGGTGAGACCTGGCCGGCTGCACGGGGGAAAGGGTCTCGCTAAGTGCTGGAATGGAGTAAGTGGTCCTGAATCTCCCAGCGGAAATAGGCTGTCCCCATGTGGGCCGGGGCAGAAGCGCTCCAGGAGTCGCGAGAGGAGGCAGGGTGGCCGCCCAGCTGGGGCAACTTCGCTGAGCCACCAGGCGACAGCGGTCAGGGACTGCGCTGCCACCGCCAGCGCTTCCCGGAGCGAGGTACAGCTGCGCCGGGTCTTGTACCCTAAGTGCTGCTGTAACTGAGCTGGAGGACCGGTGACTGTTATCGCGAGGAGCTAGCAGGGAGCAGAGCCCAGCCCCAGCGCGCTAGCCGAGCTCCGGAGAGCCGGTCCCTGTCCTTCGCCCTGGGAAGGGTGCCTGCGCTCGGGGACGCTTCACTCCGAAAGCCCCCTGGCCGGCCCAAGGGGCCACCAACTATTCTAGCAGCGCGAGGAAGAGGCAGAGAAAAGAGAGAGGAGAGCAAAGAGAGCCGGGAGCGCCAGAAAGGAAGGAAAGAAGGCGTCCGGAGACCACGTACCTTGAGCTCCTCAATGTCCAGGTTTGTTGATCTGTCCATGGAGCGAAACTAAAGGAAGTGGCGAGGAACCGGGCAAATTGTACCCGAAAGCAATCTAGTCTTTTAGTTTCCAGCCTAAACTCAGCTTTATCCTCCTCCAAGCCCTGGCAGCTTCTCTCAGTCTCATTCTCCGTGGTCACGCCGCCTCCACCGGTTAAAAATAATAAAAATAAATAAATGATAATTATAATTCACTTTGTTTTACTTCCTCAAAAATTTAGTGACAGGTGATCTTGACCGCGGTGCAACGCAGCTCAGTTGAATCAAGCAAGGGGGGGGGGGCGGAATCCACGCTATTTAAGATATTACTTCTTCTGCAATAAGCTTAGAAACCAGCGAATTGCTGCATCCCAAGAAAAAAAGCGGCTTCCCTGGACAGCATCATGCGGCAAATTTCAAGCAAATGTGTTCAAACTGGAGCGAAGTGTCTCTGATGAAAGCCTTCCTCCGTCAGGCTTACTCGGGGAGCAGCTAATTTCGCACACTGTGAGTCCCAGGCTTCAGCAATTGCTCAGTTTCTCTGGCGAGATAACCAAATCCCCGAAGTCCTGCATAAGACTTAAAAAAATGTCTTGCAGCGGAGAGGCGTTCTCTCGGTGGAGAAAAGAAGGTAAAGTCTGAAGGAAGCGTTCTCCTTTGAAGGTTATGCTAAGAGTTGGGAGCAGAGGAGGTGGCTCCTACAGAGGCAAGGAAAGAGGGAGAGAGAGAAAGCAAGAGGGAGAGAAATTTTTTCCTTCCTGCTTTGCTGTTTTACTGGCCTTCGCCACCAGGTGACTGACTGCACTCTCTCTTCCCACAGCCAGCACTAAGGGGATTTCTCTCATCTGTCAAAAAGCTACATTTCCTCTCCAGACAAATACTATGCTGCTGGGTCTTAAAGAGTGCCCTCTGCCCGGAATCCAGTAGTGACAAGCATTTTAATTCATTTCCCATGTTGCCTCATCTTCTTCCCGGATCTGGGAAGAACATACGTGTGGCTATCATGCACATGGATTGGTATCTCTGCTGCTTTCAGTGCCATGGAATTTTTCTAACTTAAGAAAGCCTTTTGAAGAAAGTGACACATAGAACTATTAAAGGAGATTTCCTGCACTAATGCTTCTTATGGGAAAGCAATCTTTTATTGGAATTTTTTTCTTTAAATAGACAGTGACCGTTCAGTACACTTAAGTTGCAGGATGTACATTTGGGGGGAAAGGCTCATTTTCTTCATTTAAATGCCTTAGTGTAAAAGCTTGACTTTTGAAAAGGTTTAAATAGTCTCCTTTTATTTTATTATGACACATAAGCTAGTGAGACAGAAAAATGTTTTTTGATTCAGAAAAAGAGCTGAGCAAGTAATTAAATTTGTTTCTAAAAAAATCTTTTTTCTTTTTTTCCCAGATTTAGATGTTCACTATCCGGTCTTCTGGCCTCCCTCTCTCACTTCACCTGTGCCCTCCTCCCTGTCTGTCCTCCAGCACATGGTCTACCTGTCCGCCTGCCGCTGGCTCTTGTCCCTCAGTCAGGACGGCTCTCTCGCCCTCCTCGCAAGTTTCACTCTCATGCTTCAGACTAAACTCACCTCTTCACAAGGATTTCCCTCAGGTGAGCCCCTCAGATATTTTCCTCCTCTGTCATCTCTTCAGAGATGTCAATTCAATTTATCATTATTGGATGTGTACATCTGTCATCTATTTGTTTGTCTAATTCTTCCAGTAGACTATAAGCTCTGGAGGTCAACTCCTATACCTTTCTTATTCAGCAATAGATCCCAGGAGTCTAGCACATACTAACACACAAATATCCCTAGGATAAACCAATATGTCTAGGAAGGACCTCTAACAGTTATTATTCTAATGTCTAAAAACTTCCACGACTTCCTCTCTCCTCTACACGCAAATGCCAGTTTATCCCCTCCCAGTCTGCAGGTAAGCCTAGAGGGCTCAGCTTCATAATCAAGCATGAAGAGTTCTTTAGTTTAAGCCTGTTCTCTTCCAAAAACATATCAAAGCTAGCTTTCTTTCAAACTTTGACTTATGCCTACAGCTTTCAAGGTTAACACCAACCACACAATAGTCCATAATTAGCAGATCTGAACATTAAATTCTCAAAATAAAATTTAAAATTCACTTGACATAATTATTTTACATAATATATGATAAAATATAAGGTTGCAGGTTGAGAGCAAATGAATGTATATAAAATATATAATGCTTTAATAACTTCTTTTCCAAAAATTATCAGCAGTTCAACATGAATAACAAGTATGTATGGTTTTTAAAAGTCAAGTTTTCCCATATAAAGTAATTTTATGTTTTCTCTCAGCTTGTTATGGCCTAACTTTAGAAAAATGAATAAGCAAAATTTACTTTGAGCACATTAACAGTGATAGCATCTCTTAGATCACTTTAAAATTTGCAATAGTGGAAACTCGGTTCAAGAAAGACAGCTTCAAATATAAACATGAAGTTTAATCACCATTCAAAAAGGGCAGACTCCACAGAGTTTCTTAGTATGGCACAAAATTATAGTTGGAAGAACAGGGGATACTATAGTTAATAGGAAAGTCTAAACTTAATCGTATTTTTAAAAAGTCATAGATGTAATGACTTTAATCCATTGTTAGTGACATGGCATTACATTCGACATTTGATGTGGACCTGATTGGCATTATGTGAGCTACAGAAGCTGTAGGTGATTTCCCAATTGGTTCTGAATCCGAGTCTAAGTAAGTATCTACCGAGAGACTTTCCATTCTTTCACTATTTCATAAATTCTCATGCAAATTTATTAGGATAAAATTTCCTATGATCAAAAATGGAATTTGATCATAACAGATTATTTGCTGAATTATATTTATACTACTTTTTAAGGAAATTAGAACTCGATTCCACTTCAACTGACATGTGAGTAAGTGAGACAATGATCAAAAAATGTAATAACTTTAAACAATTTGAAACAGGGCAATGGAAGAATGGGGACCTGAATTGAGAAAAGGGATTTATCTAAATGCCCTGAACCACAGTTTCAAGACGAAGAAAACTACCCACAGCTGCTCCCGGAGACCATGCTGGCACATAGCAGGGTATGTGGAAGCAGCAGGATTCCATTTTAGCAAAGATGTGTAACTCACAGACAAACTGCAAATAGCAATTACAACCGCCAAGCAGGGGCAAGGCAGTGTGGCAACACTTGCAGGTCGTGAGATGTTACAGTTCAGGATCACTCGTCCATGGATACATTCATCAATGTCACCTTCTGCCATAAGGTGAAAGCGAATGTGCACATGCCATTATGAGGTTCCTTATTTTAACTAATTTGCAGAAGTGAGGACCTTACAGATATGTTTTCCCAGTAGACAAGACAATTTCTATTCATCATATATGGTTTAAAAACACTGTTTTCAATGTTGTAGGCTCCCCCCCCTCACAACTCTCTAGCCAATTTTCCATTTTTTGTGCTTTTATTTTATTGTTCTAGTTTACTATACAGTAAGATCATATTTTATTTCAATTTTCTGTAATTAAAGTGATCTATTATTATTCATAAGTATAGAGTAACAGAAAATTTATTTACATAGTTGACCCCTGTTAGTTCCTAGAAAATAGCATTTCTATTCATATACTGTAAACACTTGCCCCAGAAAAGGTTTATTTCTCAAAAATGTTACTTTTCATTCCATGATATTTTAAACCTATATAGCAGAATATACTAAAACATAAAATACTAGATTTTTAGGAGTAAGAGATGTAATTCTTTGTAAGTGAGTAGATGAGGAAAGTAAAATAAATGAGCTGTTGATGTTGTGGCGTAGCCGAGAAGACATCCCGTGGCCCCTCCCCAAAATAGCATCTCTATGGCAGCACAGATACGCACTTCTTATTGAGAAAAAATCCACGTTGAAATTAAGTTCGAAGAATCTGCTCACTCTCAACTCCATATGATGTCCTTACTCCAATTTTTCTTTAATAAAAAAAAAAAGAGAAAAGAAAGAGAAAGAAAAGAAGACTTGGAGAAGTCAGACACCAAGAGAAAGTGAAAGATAAAAAGAGCAAGAGACACAGACGTGCCCAAAAAGAAGCCAGAAGATATCATGAAGGCTCCCAAAAAATTGAAACAAGGAACATAAACCCCTGTCCTTTTAGACTTAATGGGGAAATATTGATAAATGCATTATTTTAAGTAAAATCATATTCAATTATTTAGCCATATGATTTTAAAAGTAACCATGTCATAAGAATATATTTTATATAGTGGTCTATATAAGATAATGAAGATCTTCTTTGTGGAATTTAGAGATTTGTGATAAATACCGTTTTAAAAGCATCCTCCAAATCACTATTCATCTCAGAGTCATGAACATTGATAGTCAAAGTTTGAAATTTTAGAAACAAACCACCTCAAAATGTTAAACTTGCTATGTTGTGTAAGAAATAGGAACATAACAAATCTACAAGAAAAAATAGCCTTATTAAAACTTGCATTCAAGCTCACAGAGAATGCATAGCAACTAATGTTATAACAAAGTAATAATTCACATAAAATAGAAGCACGCCAGCACATGTCAAAGAGCACCCATTGTAAAAAAATAAATGGGGAAGAAATGTTGTCAAACATCTTCAATCAAGGCGCTTTGATCCTCGCTGCACTTTTCCATCAAAAATCATTATCGATTTACCTAAAGCTTTAAGTGTTCAGAAATAGTGAGCCCCAATAATTTTCACCAAACACCAAATACCAAACTCTGAACAACTTTTTAAATCGCCACCTTCATTCTTAGACCGACAATCTTAGTACTAGAAAAAAGGAAAGCCTCTGGCTTTATAATTCATATGGACAGCGTGAGTTGGTTCATTTAAGTTCAAGAGCTCAATACTTTTTAGCAAAATTAATAACTGTAAACAGGCCTAATACCATTTTTTTAACTAAGCTTTTGGAAGAGAAGTGACTTTTCTGGAAATAATTTCTATTGCAGTTGAAGAACCTAAAACTGCTACGCCAGACCACCTCCACACACAGAGGGAGAAACCAATACAATACCAAAAACAATAAAACCTCTGTAAACTGTCAATGTTTCTATGTGTTCCACTGGCATCTCTCTAACAAGAAATAGAGAAATATGAGAGACAGAGCCATTGATATGGAGGGAGATGAGTGAAACAGTAACTGACTCCACAAGAAAGGTCTGAATGAATAGTCAGGCAAAACTGAAAGCTGTATTGTCCTTGGATAAAGTGCATTTGGAGTAAAAAAGAAAATCTAAGGAATCTAGAAGAAAATAATGTGATTAAATTTCTAAAACAGGCCACCTACTTTCAATTAACTTCTATTCTTGAAATTTTCCTGTTCTGAGAATAACCTAAATAATACCATAAAATGGAACGTTATTGTTTTATGGTCTGTTCACTAGCATATAATTGTTGTTTGAAACTATGTTTTAGGAAATTAATGTGAAATTTCTTCCTTTTTTTATTTCCATGTCTACACTAAATAAAATAAAAATAATGATTAAAGGACAAGGCCGTAGTAATCAAAACAGCATGGCAAATAAAAATAGATGTATAGATCAATGGAACAGAATTGAGAGCTCAGAAATAAACCCACAACTTTATAGTCAATTAATACATAAAAGAGGAAGCAAGCACATGCAATGGGATAAAGGTAATTTATTCAAGAAATGGTGTTGGGAAAATTAAACAGATGCATGCCAAAAACGAAACTAGACCACCTGCGTACACCATTCCCATGAATAAACTAAGAATGGATAAAGATTTAAATGTTACACTGGGAACCATAAAAATCCTAGAAGAACACCTAGGCAGTAAAATCTTGGACATTTGCTGTAGCAATATTTTTTTCTGGTATATTGCCTAGGACAAGGGAAACAAAAGAAAAAAAATAAACAAATGGGAGTACATCAAACTATGAAGTTTTTGCACAGCAAAGGCAGTCACCGACAAAATGAAAAAACAACCCACGGAATGGGAGAACATATGTGCCAATGATACACTTGATAAGCGTTTAACAACCAGAGTTTATAAGGAACTTATAAAATGCAGCACCAAAAACCCAAACACTCCAGTTAAGAAATGGGCAAAGGACCTAAGTAGTTCTCCAAAGAGGATGTACATATGGCCAATAGACCTACGAAAGGATGACCAATGCCACTAATCATCTGAGAAAGGCAAATTAGAGTCACAGTGAGATGTTGCCTTCTTCCTGTCAGAATGACTATCACCGATACACCAACAGACAAGTGCTGGCAAGGATGTGGAGAAAGCAGAACCCTCGTGTACTGCCGACAGGCATGCAGGGGACAGCCACCGTAGAAAGCAGTAGGGAGCTACCTCAGAAAAATTAAATAGAACTGCCTTATGACCCAGCAATTCCACTTCTGGGAATATATCCAAAGAAACCTGAAACACGAATTCAAAAGAATATATACACTCCTATGTTCATGCAGTGTCATTTACAATCGCTAAGATTTGGAAGTAGCCCAAGTGTCCATCAGTAGATGAGTGGGTAAAAAAACTGTGGGCCATTTACACGTTGGAATACTACTAGACATAAAAAAGGAGGAAATCTTACCTTTCCTGACAGCATGGATAATGTAGAAAGTATTACAAGTGAAATAAGCCAGTCAGAGGAAAACAAGTACCACATGACTTCACTTCTATGTGGAATCTAATGAACAAAATAAACTAACAAAACGGAGACAGACTCATGGATACAGAAAACAGACTGCCAGCTGTCAGAGGGGAGGGGTTTGGGGGCTGGGTGAGAAGGGGAAGGGATTAAACACAGGAAAAAGGAAAAACTCATGGACACAGAGAACAGTATGGTGATGGCCAGAGGGAAGGGGAGGAAGGGAATATAGAAGAGGGTGAAAGGGTACTAATTGTGATGGAAGGCTTGACTTGGGGTGGTGAACACACCATACAATATACAGATGATGTATTGTAGAATTGTACACCTGAAACCTAAATAATTTTATTAACTGATGACAATAAATTCAATAAAAAATAAATTAAAAAGTGATTAAATGAATACAATTAAATTTAATAAGCTAATCTCTTATGATGTACCTTAACAAATTGCATATAACACTGAATTCTAAAGAATATGCTATACCTAAATAATAACAATAATAATAAATAATAATAATAATAATAGTATGTTAATGTTTTTCAATTTGTTCCTATTTTAAAGGATGGAATAGGGTCCAAAATGTTTGCAAACTTAAATTTTACTAATATCTGTTGGCACAAGTTTCCTATTATCATCAACATGTGATATTGTCATGGACCTTTAAAACTTTGACAGTTTTCTCTAAGAAGATAATTTTGAGTTGTTGGTCACTGTTAATATTCTTATTACATATGTTTTTCAGACTTCTCCAAGAACTTAGAATAAAACCTAAGAAAACAGTAATAAATTAAAAAGGAATACCTCTGGTCTAGATGGCAGAATAGAAAAATTTGTTGGCAGTGTATAGAAATGCTACAAATTTTTGTACATTAACTCTGCCTCCAGCAACTTGACTGAATTCATTGATTAGATCTAACAGCTAAAAATAAATATAAATAGATAAATAAATAGGTACAATACGGTAGAGTTTAAAACTGTCATTGAATTGCTTTGAAAGGAAAAAAAAACAGAGGAAGGCAAAGCGGGGGCTTATGGAGCTGGAGCTTTGGAATCATCCATCTTTCTGACAAACTATGTTTCCAGCCAGTGGCCACAAACTGCTTAATCAGCTGTGGCAACACAGAAGCTGTCTCAGCGTGATCCCGCCGGGGTTCATTTCCTACTCTACCCGTTTGTGACTGCTGGGAGGACCAAGTTAGGGAGCACGTACATGCGTTTTTTAAAGCCTAATAATGTGTGACATTTTGTCACCTAAACTGAGACACTCTTGGTACCAAACTGAGAGTACATTCCATGTGAGCTGTAAGCTGAATAATGCCATGTCAGCATGCCAAGAGGTTTCCTAAAAATCCCAGAAATATCTATTTTCTCCTAAATTATGAATAAAATTTCATGTGATTGGCAATAACTTTTAGGCAGGAGGCGTTTCTTGCCAAATGCGGGGTCCTTAGCTTCTTTCCTTTTTATTATTAAAACTTTTCCAGCTATGAATGCAGTCACCTCCATCTCTGTATGCTTTGAGATTTGGCTTGCTTCACTGGTGTGCCTCAGAATGTATCTGTAATCAAGGCTGCAGCCCCTCTTCTTTTTCAGAGAGGATGCGCTTGGAAAAGCATGTGTGCAAAGGATGGCTTTTCTTAAAAACATAGCGGGACACGTGAACTTCTTGGAGCTAGAGAATAAAGAGTAAATGTATGTGTCATTAAGTATTTTTGTTTTGATTTGTAAAGCACACATGGGTAAAATGCATGTTTATTAGAGGCCTGAACACTGGAGACAATGAAACATCTTTATAGATTTTCTCCCCGTAATCCATTTTAGAAGCAGTCTCGGTGTACAGTAAGTTGTAGCTCATGTTATAAAATCACTTTCATAATTCATTCTTACTGTATTGTTCTACTTCACATGATAATATTTTAAACTTGACTTTCCACCTTCTTATTCTGCTCTGAAGCTAAATATGAATTTTCTATATTTATACTTAAGAACTAATTTCACAAAAAATACATTTTCTAAATATATTTTATAAATGTTGATGAACTGATTACCTAAGGGACTGAAGAATTAAAATTTTTCACTTCTGCCTATATTTAACATAGCTTTGAGTTAAAAATAAAGACTATCCATTATTATATGCCAATCAAACTTCACTACTGTGTAACAGAAGGCAAAACAGAATTCATAAGGTAAAATTTTGGCTTAGTGATATGAATGTTAGGACCACTAACAATGCAATCTTTATAACAATGTCATTTTAGTTACTGTATTTTTCAGACTATAAGATGCACTTTCCTCCCCCCAAGTTTGGGAGGAAAATGGGGGTGCATCTTATAGTCTAAATGTAGCTTACCTGACTTGCTGGGGGAGGGGAGGCGGTGGTGGTGCGGTTTTTTCCCCCTATTTTCTGCCTCTAAAACCTAGGTGCGTCTTATGGTCCGGTGCGTCTTACAGTCCGAAAATATGGTCATCAATAATATTTATTGAAAGTCAGTACACTTGAAGTCACCAGTGTGAAGAAGCAGTGAGACTCTGAGCAAATACATTTTATGATACAATCGACAGCAGATAGAGCAAATTCAAAGACCTGTTCTAAGACACATACACAGCTGCCATTATCCTGTTCTCTGTTTATAGTTAGGATTTGACAAGATCTCAACCTTTGTCTTAGGATTTTAGGTACAGAAAAATGTGTTTATATTTTTATTCTCTCAAAACTTTTAATGTGGGATGTCACAGACAGAGAACTAAACTGAAAATCAGGACGAGATCTCAACATTTATGTTAGGATTTCAGGTAAAGAACATTGTATTTATATTTTTTACTCCTTCAAATCTTTTAATGTGGGATGTCACAGAAAGACAACTAAGCTGGAAATCAGATTACAGTGTTGGCTTCTCCCTTCATTGATTTGTGACCTTATGACTACTGTTTTATCTCTTCAGCCTTCAAGTCTCCATAAAATAATGAGTTCCTAGTATAAGCATTAAAACAACTTTATTTCATACTATTTATTTTTAAAGACATTAAGTAAAATGACAAGTGTGAAAAGCATAACCATAATGACAAAGTCAAAAGATGTTAATATATTTTTCTTTAGAGTCCCTTCTGGTTAAAAAAAAGAGAAAAAAATGCCCTGGCTGGTGTGGCTCGGTGGATGGAGTGTGGGCCTGCTAACCAAAGGGCCACTGGTTTGGTACCCCCAGTCAGGGCACATGCCTGGGTTGCAGGGATGTGCCCTGGGTCCCCAGTTGGGGGTATGTGAGGGGCAACCACACATTGATGTTTCTCTCCCTCTGTTTCTCTTCTTCTCTTTCTCCTTCCCTTCCCCTCTCTCTAAAAAAATAAATACATAAAATCTTAAACAAACAAAAAGAAAGAAAAAAATCTATAGTATACTTCCATTTTCTCACAGGTATTCACTAAATAAAAATATAGCAATTATTAAAAATTGCTATCTTTAGTGGTGGGATTATAAGTGATTTTTTCCAAATTTCCTGCAATCTGCATATGTTAAGTAGTGGACTATATAATAACCGACATAGGTACCATGAAGAAAGACATGTCAATAGGAAGATATTCACTGTACATATTTATATGTATAAACATATAACCATCATCATTAGTACTTAGGAAAATTCAAGTTGAATTCTTAGATATTATTTTATGCCACTATATTGGCAAAACATTTAAAATCTGACAATAGAAAGTGTTGGGGAGAATATGGAGCTACTAGGATAATTTTATGGTGTACTCATGAAACTATAAATTGGTTCAACAATATTGAGGAAAATGGCATTTTCTAGTAAACCTGAACATGTACACAGCCTATGATCCAGTAGGTCTATTCCAGCATATTTCTCTGTCAGTCAACATAAATAATGCTACTTATGGTAACACTCAAATCCCAAATCTTGGCAAAGTTTTATTTCTTGCTCACATCACATAGCGATATGGGTCAGTATGGCGAGAGTTCTGCACCACACAATCATTCAATCTAGTGGCTATTCTGAATTCTAGAGTCTTAAGTCATCTACTGAATTACCCTGAACCCGTCAAGAGGCAGGCAAGAAAATATATGTGGGGTAGATTTTATGGAATAGACTTAAAAGGGATATGTATTAGCTTTTTATACCATTCTCATGACCTAAACTCAGTCACATGACCTGACCTAATTTAGGGGATGCTAGGTAATGAAGTCTGGTTTTGTGGAAAGAAGGGAAAAAATAACATGGATACTGATGAGCACTAGCAATCTCTATCACAATGACTCCTTTTAGCCACCAAACATCTCTTTACTCTCTTATAACTACACATGAAATACATCGCCCTATTTCCAAGGAAGACTGACTCATCCAAACACGTTATCCAGCTCAATATCTAGAATCTCGAAGTTACGGGCAACCTTCTCCAGAAGTGGCTTCTCATTGTCCAGCCACCTATGCGTTAAAATCAGTCACCTTTCTTCAGAATGGCTGTTTGCAAATGTGCGAGAAGTACGAGATAACCGTAAGAAATCATGGCCTTGAAAAAAGGGAAGAACTAGAGACTACTCAACACCCACCGACCTCTAGCAATTATGAGGAAAACCTGACAGATATCGCACAGGCACCTAATTCTGGAAGCAGATGGTGTTCCTTGATTGGACCCCGATATTACTGGGAGGAACCCCCTGGTCCAGTGGGGTCTTGCCTCCATGCTCTGCAAATTTATTCCATGTTTCTCGTCCCTCTTGTCCCCCTCTGACATGAGTACAGGGGCGTAGGCTCTCATCAGGGGCTGGAACACTTCTGTAGGTCACTTCCTGCTGCAGTTAGTTTGGGAGCCATATTAGTTTCCTAGGGCTGCCGTAACACAGTATCACAGACTAGTAGCTAAACAACGACATTTGTTTTGTCACAGTTCTGGAGACCACAAGTCTAAGATCAAGGCATTGGGATGTTTGGTTTTCTCTGACAAACGTGAGGGGAGAACCTGTGCCACATGACTCTCCTTGACTTCTTCTCATTGTCGTCATATGGCCTCCTCTGTGTGTGTGCCTCCCTCATGTCTCCGTGTGTCCACATCTCCTCCTCATGTAAGACCTCCAGTCACACTGGACTCAGACCCACCAACTGGCCTTGTTTGCATCTCCTCCTTGACGGCCCTATCTCCAACTGCTGTCATGGTATGAGGTAGGGGGAGCTAGAGTTTCAACATATACATCTTGGAGGTGGCACAATTCAATTCACAACAAGAGTTCAAAAGTTGTTTTGCAGGTGGGGCATCCAATATTAAAAGTACCTTTGGCGGTGGAATTCCCTCAAAAGTACCTTTGGCAGTGGAATATACCAGCAGGCTTATTTGCTTCATTCAATTTCATAGGTCAGTGACCACACCCTAATTTTTTCCTAGATAAACTTCTCAGATGTACCTTATTTCTCTGCTTCCTTCTCAATGTACCACCCTTTGTTAAAATAATGGGTGGTTACTGGATGGCACAGGGACAGAAGGCTGTGCGTGGGAGACCATCCTTAATCTGAATTTTTCCACAAGTCTGACTGACTTTATTAAACTTAAAATTTTTTACTAACCCTTTGTCACATGAAGCTTCTTACAATTTTTATCTCTCCCTTTACAGGTCCTAAAAGCAGTTGACATTGCTATCCTTTTGGTGCCCCGAATTTCTGGACTGTTTCTATTCCTGTATAGTTCCCCTCATATTTCTTCTGATACCTTGCCAAAGGCAGCTAATTTTAGTGGGAACACTCTCAACATCTTTTCAAACTTTTTCCTCTCGAGCTGAAAGCTCAGTAGGTAGGTGAGCTGCCTTCCAAGTTATCACTGGCACCAGACTCACCCAACTGCCACCACGCTACGACAGGGCCCTCCAGCCCTTCAATCTCTGATATCTGATCCCTCGCCGTTGTTGACTGATTAGCCAGTGCCACATTTTAAGTGTTTCTGGCTAAGGAAAAGCGATGGGCATGGAGAGATTTGGGGGAATAAGCCAGGAAATGTTGCACACCATTTCAGGACAATAAAATGTGGTCACATGGCCCCCCCTAATTGCAGGGAAGCCTGAAAATGCAGTATGGGTGCATAGCTGGAAAGGAAAGAACATAGACATGTGTGAGCACTAACAATTCGCCAACACAAGCCCCTGGACATTTTTTTGCACATTTGTTAGTTGTAGCAAAAAAAAAAAAAAATACAGAAGAGCTCAAAACTACATCAACACTGGATAGATATAAAAGTAGTTGCATGCATGGAGTCTTGTTCTATACATTTAAAAAGCCTGTAAAACTGAATAAAATATTAATATGGTTGATACCGTCTAATTACATAAACATATGCTCTCAGACTGTAAAGAAATTCACAGGCACGGGAGATTGACACATGCAGCTGGCACAGGTACTCACCCCTATGTCACCACACCACATCATTCCACCCACCCATTGGTGCATTCACAAATGCACATTGAAAACCTTCCACCTTTCAGCCCCTGAGCCCTTTATAGCCCATGTTCTAGTGGAAAAGCCCAGTGACTGTTAACAAAAGCCAGCCTGTGCCAAAGTAAAAGCCTCTAATGGAAACATCTCCTAGTAGTTAAACAACCCATGAGGTCAGAGATAGAACGGTCAAGATGAACAAAACAAATTGTTCCAAATATTCATTTCCAGACACTGGGTGTTCCAGCAAATATTGGAACAATGCTCATAGTAAAACACAATTATGACTTGGACTTTCATGCATACTGTCTCATGGAATCATAGCACTTTTTTCCAAGCTGGGAGAGACCATAAAATCAATGTAGGGAAACCTTCATTCTAAACAAAACAGAAAAACAAAAGCCCAGATGCAGAGAGAGACAGAAATGTCTAACATGGGCAGTGGTGTAGCCCAGAGGAGAGCCCATCCCAGGATGAATTAGAAATATTCAAATGGAAAGCTGTCTCCAAAGATACCAATATGTTTATGTGATACAATAAAATAAGGGAAAGAAATTATAGAATTGATCATGGTTTTCTAAATAGGATTACTTTATGAAATTATCTGAAGTGATTTCCTGCTGAAAATATGCTTATATCCTCTATAGATAAATGACGTTTTTCATTTTTTTCCCCTCCAGTGTTTCAATTTACATCTTTTTTTTGCTCTACCTGGAAGTCAAATATTATTCAATTTTAATACTGCTAATAGCTCATCCATGGCAGATTTTCTATGCAATGTTTAAAACAAGTGGTAGGAATGTTGTCTTCTATTATGGAAAAAATACTGCTACAACATATTGCATGAGCCAAACTGGAGTCAATATGTGCTCTTCGAAGGTCCTATAGCAGCATTTCATGTCTACTTATCTCTCTAACCTGCTTTTAAACTTTTTAACGGGCGCCCATTTATCTGTCTAGCACAGTACCTTGCACAGAGTAAAGTCCCATAACTATTTATAAAATAAGTGAATCTTTGCACTTTGCACGTGCGGCACTGGTCAGTAGGCGGTTATCGCGAGAACAGCTCAGGAGCGAGGGGCCGAGGCTCAGCCAGAAAAAAGACAAAGGTCCTGAGACAAAGGTCTGCATACCTACAGCAATGTGGGCTCCAGAGCCCAGGTCCGCTGTCATTAACTATCAACTCTGGGCAAGTTTCTTCGCCCCTCCGCATCTCTGTGGCACAGTTTGCTAATGTGTACATTGGGGGGTGGGAGGGTTGTGAAAATTAAAGTAGTTAATGAACTCTGAGTGCTTAAAATAACTGACACCTGGTAAGCACTAGCTAACTGTAAGCCGTTGTTTTTATTATCGTTCTTACTGCTGTTAGCTGTTGTGCTGCAGGCCCAGAATTAGGGAGAAATGCACAAGCTGGGAGCCCCTGTGGCTGGCTGAGAGGAGAGCTGAGTCTGAAATGGAACTGAAACAGACGATCAGCAGAGGATATACCACACGCGGGAAAGGAGTGGTCCTTGGGCAAGACATCAGGACAAGTAGGGAAGGTTTTGTGCACCTTCCCTAGCAGGGATTGCTGCTGTGCACCTTTGTGCTTGTGATTTGGGATGCAAATCAGTGCCTTAAGCTCCCATCAATTTATGGGATATTATTACTCAAGTAGATTTGTGTTCTCTTACTAATGCTGTCATTTTTGGCTTGATGCATCTGTTGGCTGAAGCAATCTCTCCTTGATATCTCAATAATTTTCTTTTATGAAGTGACTAAGGCACTATTTTGATTATTTTAGTAGAGGCTAACTGCTTCTAAAAAGAAATTGTATCATTGTTTCTGTTGTCCAGTTTCAGTAATAGAGAAAATATTTGTATTTTCTTTAAGAGAGCAATTGAGAATGACAATGTTTATAATGTGCATTCATTAAATGGGAGATCTAGAGGATGATATTTACTATGATGTGGCTTTGATTTTAGGTAATTCTTGTCCATTAAACTTAAAAATGTATAATCAATAGTAATACCCCAAAAGGATTAATTTTTAAATTAAAGTGAAATGAAGACATATTTGATTTCCTTTGTTAACTATATTCCTATCCCTTACTCTTGCATGAGTAACTGGCGTGGTTTCATAGTGCTCATAATAAATGACTTACACTGTGTTATGAGGCGAAGTTCTGAAAAGTTTTCCACAATAAAAATTTTATCATATCAACTGAAAACATAAGAAGTATATTTAGGAAGGAGGAAGATTCAATTTATTTTTTATATTCATGATAATATTATAATCATATTATAAATAAACCCAAAACTATGAATATAAAAGAGTTGGGGTTATTTTACTCACAAGGAAGTTTTACAGTCTTAAAATATAGATACCTTAAGACCAATGATATATTCAACACAAAATAACTAAACATCCGATATCCAAGAACAGTATAACTGTAATTTCTGCTATAATCAGACTAATTTATATAACTTCATATTTGATATCAACTTATAATACAATATGTTCCTATTTATACAAGCTAACCAAATTTACTTATTCAAAGACAAAAAAACAAAAGAAAGGTTGGGGGTAAGAAAAGTGAACCTTCTCTGACAGAATTATTTGCCACATGGGATTTTCCTGGCCACTGTCCCATGTAAGTTTGTTACACACAAGAGGAAGGAGCACCTTGAGTTCTAATGCCCCCTGTGTAGTAAAGGGTGAAAGACACTTTAGTACTAAGAGCAGAATTAACTGGGTGAGTCCTGGCTCCATGTACCGGGCATGAGAATATGACTGTTGATACTCATCTCTTTACATTTCAATGTCACAATACTCTGAACCTGTAAAATCAGGATATTACTTATCATATGGGTTTATATATATTTTTTAATTTTTATTGTTATTCAATTACATTTGTATGCCTTTTCTCCCCATCCCTCCACCCCACCCCAGCCGAACCCCCCTTCGATGAAATGAGATGATTCAGATAAAACTAGCACATATCAAGGAAGTATGCTACAAAATGTTGCTGCTATAAAGTATTGTAATCATTATTATTTCTATCATTTCAGCAGTGGTAGTTATAGTAGTGACAGCAATAAAAAGTGATAAGGACTTAGGAGAAGAGGGGAAAAGGAGGATTGAAGGCCTATAAGTATGAAACCTTCATTTCCCTGGCCATCCCATCTGGGGATTAAAACAAATATCTTAATAGCAACTCTGGCACAGTATTTCTCTCCACCTGCTTTTTAAATAACCTACATCTTCCACCTCAGTTTCTCCCCAATGCCTCTGGGATTGCCGTAGAGACATCTCACTGGTCACCATAGATGAGTTCCTTGGTAATAGTGTAGTATCCGCTATTCCCTCTCAGTAGCACCCGAGGGGGTCTAGTGAGCCAGAATCAGGAGCTAGGCCTCTGATGTCCTCTGACAGGATCACCACTGAGCCTCCCCAAGGTGCTCCCACTGTTCCCAGTCCCTGCCAATGTCAAGGCTGCTCCTGCCAAGGCCTGCTAATATCTCACTGAGCCTGCCATGCCCTCCGTCACAACTGCTGATGCATCAGACACAGCCCAGTCACGGCAGAATACAACTGTGCCAGAGGCTGGGTCTCCATTAGGTCTGGCTTCCAACAGATATTTGGATTCTGCAAACGTTTACTGAGTGACTCCCATGCGAGGCATTTTCCTCGACCTTCCTTCTTTTTCGTTTTAATTATATCATGCTGTAGTGGTGATGTTTTGCTTTGTTTTTTGAACTTCATGATTATTATAGACTGGTGACTACTATAAGATAACATATAGTTGATGGTTTTAAAAATGCATAAAATGTGATGATCTTGTCCTTTCTGAAAGGCATTAATTATGTAGTTCTGTCTTGCTGCAAAGTCATTGCAAAAGACAACAATTTTAGAAATGGTAATATTAAGAGTGAGTAGGGAGAATTTTTGAAGTGGAAGAAATTAAAAAAGATCTACAGATATGCATCTTTAATTTTTATTTATTGAGTCATCACCAAGAAAGTAAAGACAACACTCTGTAAATGATCTTCTTGCCCAATATAAGTAAAATAAATAAGTAAAATGCACGTATGAGTCTAGAAGATACTAGCATCATTAGTTTATAAATCTGCTTTTAGTTCAACTCATATTATGGGCTTCAATGGTACTTTTTAATCTTTTTGAAGCAGTAAGCTCTTGACCATTGCTTCAGAAATTGAAAATTTCTTCCTGAGTATTACTAATGCATTTCTGCATTTTTGGCCAACAACAACCTTTCTGTTTCAGTACTTGTCCCCTTAACTCCATTTACAAACTCATTTACCTCTATAAGCATTATAACTTCTCTCCTCCCATGATAGAGAAAAGTTAGATCTCTATCCTGTTATCTGAGAGAAAGTAAACCTTTCACCTATGTTCTGTTGTTTCATTTTTTTCAACCATAATTTGCTTACTCTACTTTCATATTTTCAAGTTATTTCTCTCCATTATTGTATAAAAACAACCAAGCCTTTGTTCCTCCAAAGGTAGGAAAAAAATTTGAATGCTACAATTTCTCTGTGTCCAACTTCCCTTCCCAGCCAAGTTCTTAGAAATAATTTTGTAAACTTGCCTTCTCCATTTGCCTATTTCCCATTCCCTCTTCAATCCCTTATAATCTGGTTTAAACTCTCCAGAGGAAAAGCAAAAAGAATAATGAAATGACTCTAAATCCAGTGGCTTGTACTTAACATTTCTGCATCTTTTATTTGAATCTCTTGCATTGGCTTCCACAACATTTCATTTGCCTTCTCATCCCAGCTTACCTTTGTAGTTTCATCTACTTCTGTCCTTCCCCTAAAAATTGGTGCCTCCAGGTCCCCACCAGAAACTTCTTTCTACAGTGCAAATCTAAGGAAACATTTTGTTCTAAATCTGGAATTGCCTCCCACCTCCATTTCCTATGAGGCTTAATTCATTAGGCTAACAGTCTACTCCTAACACCAACTCCATCTGAGCCGTATGCAGTTTCTCAATGTGCTGGAACTTTCCATGCTCAGAGCTTATGCACATTTCCTTTGCCTGAGACACTCCTGAGATCAACCTGGAGCATTTGCTTCAGCTCGGCAACTATGTATCAGGCACCTACAGAAAATGTTCTGGGTTCATGTCGTGAGAATGACCGTATGTCCCACCTTTAGTACCACCAATGTCATGGACACAGCAAGGGCCACTTGGGGTATGCTGTCACATCAGACTTTCAGAACCATTTCTCTGAAGCTTTCTGATGGCTCCGCATTATGTTTCACCCCATATATCTTTCACAAGGCTGTCACGCACAATAGAACTTCTCCTGTCCTGTCCACTTTTGCATGTTTTTCTCGCACACCTTGCCTCTAATGCATGTCCTAAAAGGTTTAGAAGTATGCCTTCTTTCTTTGTGTACCAGACATACCTCATGGGGGAAAGTAAAATGCACTTATTCTGATGCTCAATAAGAAAAAACTATGCGAAATATATTCTTCCCGCTATTATCATTTCAACCAATAATATACATGAAGAAAACAGCCACTAATTATGTAAAAATCCCGAAGTCAGAAGTATAAAGCATTTTACATTGCACCCCATAGTGAAGTTTAAAGTATAGAAGTTGACACTCATAAAAATATGCATTATCATTTGCAGGAAAGGAATACTATCTTTCTCTACGAAAAATAAAAAATACCTAAGGAAATGATATAATCAATACTTCTCATTCACACTGAATATTCAGAGCAATATGCCTCATTGTCAGGGCCTGCAAACTTATCCAGGAGACTAATATCACACTATATTAAACACAATAGCTAAATCACCATTGATGTCATTCATTTTACTGCTATGTATAAATAAAATACCTGTGCACACATTTGCATATATTTAGAGAAAGCACATATAAATATAGCATAAGTGTTTTCTATCAAATAGAAAAAGGCTTTATTTACTCTATAAGTGCACCAACTGACAGCTCACGAAAACACATCTGTTCTAGAGTCTTCCCACATCACGTAGTAAGAACTAAATGATATTGCAACACAGCAAAGAGTATACGGAACCTTTAAGACTGAACTTCCTGAAATGCAATCAATTATATATTTATTACTCAAAATCCTTGCTCCCAAAAGTCATACGTACACATGTCTTTCAAGCGCATCTATCTTTAAACTGGGATGTATGCATTCTACGTTGTTATTTTCGGATGATTTATTGTCCTGTATTACCTCTCCATGGTGCGCCCAGGTCTCCACAGCACTATTGCCTGCTCCTTTCCTGAACTTTTCTACTTCCTTGACATCTCTTACCTTTCCAGGCTCAACTTCTCATTCTCCTTTGTAGGTTGTCTTTCTTCTCCAGCTTTTCAAATTGTTGTTCTGAATGTTATATCTGCTTTTCTGGATCCTCTTTACTTTCCCCATATCTGAAAATATCATTCAAAGAACAACTTCAATTATCATTTAAAATATTAATGACCTTCAGATTTCTATCTGCAGCTCAGGTCTTTCTCTCAGGCTCTGAACTTATTTCATATCAACCCCTGAATTACCACCAGTATCTTACATTTAGCATACAGAGAAACAAATCTATATATTTACTTCCTAAATGTGTTTATTTCTCTATATTTCTAATCTCGATTTTAAAATGTTGAATTTTTTTATGTTTCTCCTTCATGCTCCACTGTCCAATCAATTGCCAAAACTTCATGATTTTTTCTTTAAATATTTCTCCAGATTTTATCCTTAATTCATTTCCACTATCATAGCCCTATACCCTCTTGTTCAACATCCTCCAATTCACAAGTGCACCACCGAATTTTTCTACCACAACTATTACGTATTTCACTAGTTTGTTTATCATGTGCAAGAGTCACTGTAATTTTCCCTAGCCACATTGTCTGGGACATAGAATTACTGCAATATAAATGCTTGGTTATTCATTCATTCACCCACAATGTAGCAAGCACCGATTATGTTAGCACTATTCTAGACGCTCTGGATATTTGAGGGAACTTTGAAAGATACCACCTTCCTGAAGCTTATGTTCTGACAGAGGACACCAGACAATAAATACTAAAGAAAACACACAAGTAAATAACAAGCACCCTAGCAGGGAAAGGACTCTGTAACACGAAAAGATCAGATGAACAGGGCTGAGGAAAACCAGGAGAGGGCAAGCTGGACATGAAAGGAGGTGGCAAGGCACACCTTCTGGAGGCAACATCTTTCTAAAAACTTGAAGGAGATAAAGGAGTTACATATGCATTTACTGGCAATCAAAAAAGTTTCAGGCAGAAGGAACAGTGAGTACAAAAGTCCTTAGACAAGAACAGGCATAATGTGTTCAAAACCAGTGAGGAAGCCACAGCCAGAGGGAAGTTACTAGAGGAACAGAAGTAGAGGGGGGCATCAGGATGCTGAGAGGCACTTCGGGCCATTGTGAGGGCTTAGACTTTTCACTCTGGGTAATAATGTTCAACTTAAAAAAAATTATAAAGCTCCTTATGCAAGAAATAGGTCTGTAAAACTAAAAATATTCCCCAAAATAAGAGAGAGAGGAGATAAATGATAGCTTCATAGACTGCCAGTTGGCTCAGTGTGTCTCATAAAATATCCTTATTTACAAATGTTGTTAGATATATAATATTGGAATCCTTTACTATGTTTTCTAAATTTGGATTAGTCAGGTGAAACATGGCCTCCGAGACCGCACCGGTTTGGAAGTTGACCGGGTACTGCAATGAGCAGAGTCGTTCAAGCTGCCTTGAGCAACACGGGTTTGTAAAATGTCCCTGATGGTCAGGAAGAGAGAGCTGCTTCCAACAGAGGTTGACCTCTATAAGGAGCACTAATTGCAGCAGAACACGCCATTTTAAAACTGCTGCTGTAAATCAAGTGTAAATGGCAAAGGTAGATTCTTGAAAGTGAAGCAACCATTCACAGGTAATTAGTGGCACGTTAGTCTGACACTGTCTTTGCAGGCTGATTTTGCTAGGAGGCCTGGATGCTCCAGCTTTACTGCCTTGATTTAGAGAACTTTGATATTGATGGAAAGCTTCAATTTCAAGGGTGAAGGCAGTCATGAGCTCTCCACTGTCCCGCCAGTGACCCAGGGCACAGGGAAAACAACTTATTTGAGGGCAATGATTTCGTCTGACCACTTGCAAGGCCCCAGGTGACTTCCTCTGCCTGAAAACAGGGCCACTGATTAAGAAGCTCAAGGGGCAAGTTCTGCTTTCCATTCTGTATCTAACCTAACATCTAATCTGATCTCTCCTGATATCTCTAGATATTATTCTCCCAAAGCTAAGAAACGCATTAGGTAAGTGGAGTCTCTTCAATATATCTTTTCAAAACTTCTCTGTGTGTATAAAATAAATCACTGGATATACGGCTTTGAGCTACAGTATCGGCAGAGCTTGGGGGCTGTCACTACCACTCTTAAAATAAATAAATAAATAAATAAACAACTGTAACACACTAAAAATCAATGACTTTTGTTGAACTCATCAATGCACCGTGTTGCAAGGCAAAGAGCCACCCCTAAATTGCTGGCTCTCCTGCTCACAAGCTGTACATTAGAAGGTTTTTTAAATTTGTTGCAAAGAAGCTGATTTTATGGCAACGGCACCTGGCGCTAGCTGGAAAGCCACTCCTGCGCGGGGACCCAGGCCGGATCTGCACCACGGTCACCTGAGCCAGATGCACCTGCCGTAGTGGTGGCCACATAAACGGAACCTGCCCGGTACAGCCATGCCCAGACAGCTGACTGTCGGGCCGGATCCTCCCGCCCACACGCCTGATGAGGGCGCCCGTCTGGGCCCCCCTGCGGAGGAAGGTGGGGAGCATGCTTTCGGGCTGCTGCTACATGGAAGGTAAGCCTCAGACAGAGGGCGTTTTCCACACTTCAAGGCTCTCTTCAAACGTTCTATGTGGCCAGAAACCACGAAGGTAAAAGATACTTAGACAATTTCAAATTTATATCACTGCTGGTGTGTTCCTCGAAAACTCGGGAGCTTCACAGGTGAAACAGGACACTGGCCCCGAGCAGGGATGGCAAGCAGAGACCTGAGAAAGAGATTTCTCGAGTGATGGGTGACAGGTGTCATCAGCAAGGGAACTTACCTGCAAGGCTTGTCTCAGCGGCGGCAGCACGAGTGAATCCCCGCACGGCCGCCAGAATCTCACGTGTTTATATAGAGGCCTTAGCTGTGGTGTAGGTACACTCTCCAGGTGATCTCAATAACGCGAGACTTCAGGCTGCAGCCTTGAAAATGGCTCCCACTGTGGGCACGGGGTGGGGGCGGGGGGACAGAGGTACCTGCGTGGGAAGGTGAGGAGCCTCCGACTGTCGGTCAACCCCTAGTCATAACCCCTGCGTGACCTCCTCCAACACCGCCAGAAATTCTAAAACTGGATGACCCCAGTTCTTGAAGGAAAGACTATAGTACTCAATGTCCTTACTCAAGATTCCATAACAAATGGAAAAGCGTTTGCATTTATACAGGAACTCACGAAGATTTCTGTGTAGAGAACGATCATCCTCAGGTCATCTTTAACCAGGACAGCGACTTCAATAAAGTTAGAGCAGAGTAGGTACACGGAAACCTAGCACCCAACTGGCAAAGCTCCCAAGAGTATAAAATATCCTCTGTTCAACTATCTTGGTCTCAAAAAAAAAAAAAAAATCCCTGCAGCTTTGAAAGGGGCTTAATTTATAATCAGGGATTCTTTCCTGGTTTGGAAGAATCTGATTCAAAAGTAGAAAGCATCATAGATTGGTATGAAAGAGAAGGTTAATTGAGACATTTCTATGTAAGCTGCTAACTAGTTGAAGAACCTGAACCTGAGTAAGAGTAGATATTTATCTTAATATATGTTATGATGTCCTTATATAAACAAAATCTAGTAATCCTTCATGTCATTATAATATATCACATTACAGCATATATTCTTCATGTTTTGCAATGACACTATAGCAGGAAACAAGGCATTAAATGAAAAACTGGATGAATTTCAAAACCATTGTGCTTCTTAAACACATATTCATGTTTAATACAATATATATTTTATAATTCCATAATCCAATGATGGATTGGCCCTAACTTTATAAACTTACAAGATGTTTAATGCAAGGTCAATAAATATTTTTTGATACAACCTGGCCCTTTTTTTTCTATATATATTCAGATTTCTGGGCTAGCAGAAGTGTTAATTTAACCAAACTGTATTCACAGACCACCCTATAGCATACCCAAACTGATGTGTGAGCCATATAAGAGGAAACAATTGTGGAAGTAAACAATGAACAAGAAAAATAGGGGTTTTGATTCTTCATACTATGAGCAAAAGGACCTGTAGCGTGGTAAGCCAAATTCTCTAAGAGCATAAACCAGTCTCTGGAAATAAATTAGGTGCATCGGGAAGCTACATTAACTCTTTCTGCACACAAGAGTCCCATTTGTTGCCAGGAGACATCAATAAGGACGGCTTGCCCAGGCAGAAGTGCTAGGGGACCCATTGATTCTTGCCATTAACCACTGACGTTCCATTTGGCATTTCTCTGCAACGGATCTCCAATTAGCCATGTTGACAGTTTTTCATGCATTATATTTTGTCTGCTTCTGTCATAAAAACTTTTGGTTATCTAAGAGTTCAGAGAGTTCAATGCAAATTCCATAATGATCAGGAAGACTGGAAAATAAGACAAGAGAGAATGCTGAAAAAAATGATTAATTTATTCAAAAGACAAGAAGACTGAAGACAATTTTAAAATAGTTCTACAATACCTGAGGGTTGTAATATAGAGGTGATATTCTGCGCAAAAATAGTACTTAGCTGTTCTGTTCAAATAAAGATAGAAAAGGAGCAAATATATCTTGACAGTAACATGAAAGGTTTGGCTTATAAATAAGGAAAAATTATCTGGCTGTTTTTGTAAAACTGTTGTTTTCTGGTCTATGCAGAAAGACTATCAAAGTACAAAAATAAAATTAAGGAATACAAATTACACATAACCCTATTATCCGAAAATGACCACTGCTAACGATGTTGGTGCACATCTTTTTAGATTTATGCAGGGGCGGGCAAAAGTAGGTTAAATTTCCAGCCATTACTTAAAAGATAAATCATAAGTAAGGACATGAAATAATAACACTAGGAAGAAGAAGACAAATAATACATATAGTAGTTAATACATAAATACTAATACAATAATAAACTGTGGTTTGTGTATTTGCAACTGTAAACCTACTTTTGCTACCCCCGTACATATGCATACACACTCGGTTATAACACTTTAGACATGGGGATGGGGATGGGGCCACAAAATGAGGTGCTGAAAAGCATGAAGAAAGCCATTCCTACAGGCAATTGCTGCCATCCTGGACAAGCCCATGTGCTGAGATGCAGCACCAGAGTGATGGGTGGCGACGGTGGTGGTTTTAGTGAGTGTGGATGTGTGTGCATCTGGGTGTGTTAGAGAGAGGAGACGGAGGAATTGACAATATGCTTATCCAATGTCATTTGGGGTTTACTTTCCATATTCTGATAACAAAATTACCTCCAACGTATGTCAATGAATTCGTGTGTGAACAAGTAGGAGAACAGTAGAAGAACTCCATGTGTAACAACTGTACACAAGGAGGTGGGCAGGACGGAGTGTAGGGTGAAGCCAATGTCCTCTCTGCTCTCCTGCCCCTTATTCTTGCTCAGTCGCAGCCCTTTCACTGGGCTGTGTTCAAACCATTTCTGTAGACCCTTCAGTCTCGTTCCGCAGAGCGCTGGACAGACCGCAGGAACCAAAAGCGTCAGCAGGCAACACGGCAGGGCTTACAGATATAATTTCAGAAAAGCACTGTTTGTGAAAGTAACATAATAGAAATAATTAAATGCTCACCATAGTTGGAGATTAGCACAACAAATTGTTACAAATCCCTTTCATGGAAAACAAGTATCCCTACTAAGAGAAGCTAGGCTCTGTGTCTAATAGAAACCTTCTCCAAAATATATTGAAAAGTTAAAAAAGAGGCGAGGAATATTATGTTTAATAATACACTCATTTGTGTAAAAAGCTATTTGATGTACAAGGTCTGTCCAGAAGGTATCCAACCATGTGATATGAAAAATAGAGACATTTATTGAAGAAGATACAAGAAACATTCTACATAGGACAATGACACCTCAGTCCCCTTCGAAGTAGGCACCCTGGGATCTCACACAGTTCTCCCAATCACCATCAGCTGCCCCGTCATATTTTCCTGAATCTCATCAACACTCTGAAATTTCTTCCCTTTTAAAGGTGACTTTAGTTTTGGGAAAAGCCAGAAGTCACAGGGCACCAAATCTAGGCTGTAGGAGGGCTGATTCACCTGGGTGATTTGATGTTTCACCAAAAAACTCTGCATGAGACATGATGGGTGAGGAGGTATGTGGTCCTGATGAAGCTGCCAATCACCAGTTGCCCACAGCTGCAGTCTTCTGAATCATCCCAGTAGTTTCCACAGAGAAATGTTCAAGCTTACCACAAAATTGGACACAAATTCATTACTCTGCTCACTCAGTCATTTTGAATGTGACAGCCACACAGTACACACGCTCACTCAATGGCATCTACCGCCCCCACTGACTAGTACAATGAAGTCATCATTGTTCACATATACACATTCCAGTCCACATTCCTTGGCTGCCAGATTCCATCAATATCAGGCAAACCGTTCTTGTTATATTAACAATGGCTGAACTTTTTCCGGACAGACCTCGTACTTGCCTATATGTCAAATGTTTGGAAGCATTTCAAAAATATGCTCTTAATAAGGACACCACTGCAAAGCAGGACTATGGATTGGGGACAGCGGAAGGTCTTTCCCTTTCTACTCTTCTGTGCTCTTTGTTTTGTTTTGTTCTGTTTGAATGAACAAGCACTATTTTATTTTTAAAAGCCTTAGTCATTTTGTTGTTTTGCCTTATTACACTAGCCTTTCAATTTCCATTTTACTCATTTATCCTGTATTTGACTAATTTGCCTGTCAAAAATCCCCACATGAATTCTGTGGCAGCAAGGATGAAAACAAATTACTAGCATAATCTTATTTTACCTGTAAGTTGCCTATACTAATGGAAATAAAAGTGTGAAACTTGTTAATACTGTACATTTAAGATTAAAATCTTTTAGACAGACATCTTTATAATTTCTTTAAATAGGTCCTTTCCAAGTCATATGAAAGTATTTGTTTTGACAGATAATTTTCTGTTCACGTCTAAAGTCAACTCCATTTCTATCGTTTTTTTCTCTGAGACTGTGGAAAATGAGTCACTAGGAAAAGTTCACCTAACATTTTCCTTTTGAATAAATTGAAAGATTAATACTTTTTACATTTAAAAAAACCTACAAGACTCAATTTAATTTAGATAGCCTGGGATTATGTTTCTTTCTATGGAATTGACAGATGAAACAATCTTCTATAAGTATATTTAGAATGGCCTAAATATATTTACTAACACATGTCTTTATGATTAAAACTTATTTTCGGGAAAACCAAAACAAAACACAAATAGTTACTCTAGGATTGATGACAAGTTTCTGAGGATACCCTTCAGTGGGGAAAAAAGAATTGCTTTTTTATTATGGAAATGAAACTATTTGTCATTTCATAACTTTTACATCTACTTTTCTTTCTCTGAAATCATGAGTGTTAAATTGCATTTTATTAATAATAAGATTAAGTGATTTAGCATGAAGAAACTAGAGAGGACACTTAGCAGGAGAGATTAGTAACCAGTGCAAGCATATGCCAAGTGTTAAATATCTTATTTCCCTGGATGATTTTCAACATGAAAGAGTGAAAAGAAAGTGACAGCTATTGAGTATCTCCATATGGAAGACATTCCCTTTCTCTCTTGTTAAAAATCTTGCAACATCTATGAGATGGGAATTTCAGCCCACAATACAGGAGGGCAGAGAGGGACCAACTCGTAACAGTATGGCATTGCCTACACTATGGAGCACCTTTACTCAAACTATGTCCTGTGGGACATTATATTTTTTGTGAAGTTTAGGGAGAAAGATTTTCAAAGTCAATGTTATGTAAGAGTGAACATGTCAAGCTCATTCCCACATTAGCTTATGCCACCTCTCTTTCTGAAATTCTCCTACCTCACAGCTTTGTAGGACTCTTCCTTTCTGCTCAGAGAAGTTTCTAGATTGTGCCACCTAAAGCAGAGTTTTCTCACCAGTTAATCTCTACATTTCTCAGTATTTTATTTTCTCTTAAAACTTAACATTATCTCAAAGTATTTTGTTTATACATTTATTTTCTGATGTCCCCCCACCCTTCCCCAACACAGCTTTAGCACTTGACTGTCAGCTCTGCGAGAGCAGGGTTCTATTTGCCTTATTCAGCACTGTATCATCAGCACCTAGAACGGTGCCTGGTACATAGGAAGTGCTCGATCAATAGTTGTTTAATTACTGATTTTGCATAGTCCTGTACACAATGAGCATTGCCTATTAAGGGCTCCAAGCAGTATTGCTGCAAGTGAATCAGCTTAAGTTAGTTTAACCTAGTGTCTCCGCAATGCATTTAATCATTTTCCTCTAATTAGCATCTCTTGTAATTACTATTCAGTTCACAAAATCCTTGGTAAATGTTGCCATGGTGAAACCCAAAAGGACCCATATTCCAAAATGCCACCTACTTCGTCTGCTGAAAGTCCTATTCAAGGGCAAAGTCACCAGGAAAGGCTCACTATGGAAAGGCATTGTCATCCATTACCATCACACCAGGAGTGAGTTTACCAACCTACCTGAGAGCGTTGTGTGCAGGGAATAGACCCTGAGGGAAGGTCAGGGCAGGAGGGAAGCCTGTAAGGAAAGACTTTCCAGGGGTGTCCAAACATTTGCTGCCTCTGGACCACACTGGAAGAAGAAGAGTTGTCTTGGGCCACGCATTAAATACATTGCAACACATAATCAGAAAAACACCCTTATAATGTTTTAGGTAAATTTACGATTTTGCATTGGGTCACATTCCCAGCCATCCTGGGCCACGTGTGGCCCACGGGGCTGCAGGTTGGACACCCCCTGCTAGCCATTCAGGGCCACGGTAAGGGGCCTAAAAAAGATGTTGTTGATGAAAGGAGCTTTCACACATTTTCCTCCTCAACCAGCCATCACTGTTAGGTTTATTACACGGTTATTTGTTAACTCCTCCAATTCAGCACATATAAGTGAAAGATATTAGAGGTCTCACTGCTGGTTTATTGGTTTGCTTGAATGAGGATTTTATTTTAGCTAGTGCCTCCTAGGAACCAGAAAATCATCCACTTACCAATTTCACCTCACTAAGGAGAGAGTAAAAGGACATGCGGAGGCCACCGATGCTCTTATGAACAGCAATCGCACTAAAATCGACAACCAGTCCTGGAAAACACCCACTCTCTGGCCGGCTGTTCATATATACAACTTCACATAACGCCTGTAACAGCATCACACTGACTTGACGTGGGAAGATGCTGAGGCACAAAGAAATTAAGCAACTTGGTCAACATTAACGTAGTTAGTAAAGTAGTTGAAATCCAAACCTACCACTGACTCAGTTGAAATCACACTGTCTTTCTGTTCCGTCAGGACCCCATGTCATTTCTCTCTAATTAGGAAACAATGGAAAGGGGAAAGATCACGACTCCACCTCCAGACCGTATCTTTCTCGCTCTGCAGTGTCTCCCTTTGCTATACGGTTGGTTGATTGCATACCATGCCACTTGGAAATGGGGCATGTCCTTGAGGACAAGACAGTGTAAAAGAGGACAAGGAGAGAATCATGCTGGAGTTAAGATCTAATAAATTATCATGATGTTCCTTTATTGATGCTTCAGGGAAAAAATCACAACATATCATTTTATCTAAATGGTTATTACATGCAGGGGGAAAAAAGTAATCAATCTGGTTCCCTAAAGCTTTCGAAGCATCAAGCAGCTTTGGGGAATGTCTCAATATTGGAATTATCAGCCATGTACAAAAGGCACTTTACAGAGTTCCTGTCAGTTTCTTTGTTCCCTTGTTTGTAAATTAGAACGTACATATATCTGCTTGATTTTGAGGCCCTTACAAGGTTTGGCAGTGTATTACACTGGGCAAATAAAAATGGAAATATTTTTAATTATACAGAACTCTGACTTATCAGAGAAAATATACAAATTTATCTGCAAGGGTAAACTTTTTACTTGAACTGAATTTCAAGGAGGTCTGGGCATTTTAAATAAGTTCCTTATATAAAAGGTTTCTTAGCAAATTAATTAACAGTTCCACTAGGAGTGAAGCCGGGAGCATAGCAGATTCCAAATGCTTTGTTCTTAATAGGTTCTAGAATGCTAGTCATGCATTGATTACCAAAGGATATTTTGGGCAACATTTGGGAAGCAAAGTAGTAAACAGATCTGGTCAATTCCCTTCTAAAGACCCTTTGAGAATAAATTCAACCCAGGCCATTTATTGGCTTTAATAATGAGAAAAGTGAGTTGGGAAATACCAGATGTTAATGAAAACCTGTTCAAAGCTCTGCCTTGAATGGGAGGTTGATCAGCTTGTTCAAGTCTAATTTAGACTAGAGGCATGTTACTTAATAATTATCCATCATGCTTCCCTCTACACTGTGCTGTAGAAATATTCTGAGCAACCTGTTCATTTTCTAAAATTGTACTTGTATACGGACAGCTTTGTGATAGCCTTTCCCCAGCCTATATGATTTCTGGGGGAGAATGAATTGAATAGGAAATTTTATAGGTCGTGCATTTTTTATTTTGGTCTTTAGAAAATCAAATGCTCCTAGGTAATAATAATCACAATAATGCTTTAGATTTGTGTAGTATTAATGAGATAACAAATATCTCATTTGGTATTTACAATTTAAATATACTCTAAACCATGGTTCTTTGACATTTTGAAATGTGCCTCTTTTTCCCCAGTTGAAGTTAAGCCTTTGAGATTACCATGAGATTTGATTGCTTATTCTTGTGTTTATGTAGTCCACAGATACCTTGGACATAGAGCTAAGTTCTAGAAATACAGAAGCAAACAAGAGAATTTTAGTGTAAGTGGCAATAAATAATGAATTGCAAAATTAATAATGATTGTGTTAATTGTTCTAAACATTAAGTACCGGGAGCTATGGTAACAATCAACAGGAAGATTTGACCTAATTGTGTATATTAAGGAGGATTAAGGAGGACATTCCTGGGGAAGTGATAGTTTCCATGAGCTCTGAAAGACAGGAAGGAATTAAGAAATGGAAAGACTATTCCAAGTAGATGAGAAACAAAGTATGAACACCTCAAGGCCGGGAAAAGTAGCCCAAGTTCCGTGATTGAAGAATGTAATGAAAACCAGTATGGCTGGACCAAAAAATGTGTGTGTAGAAAAGGTTTTCAGGGGAGAGGTTGTAGAACAGTCAAGATGGGGTAAGCAGCGGCCAGGTGGCACAAAATCTTGCTGTGGATTTTCATGCGTTCTCACAACAGCATGAATGTTGATTAAGCATTTATTATGTGCCGAATAGTATTTTTTGATTTCACACGCTTTATACTTCATCACAACCCTACAAAGTAGATCCTGATGTCTTGATGTTGTCCTCAGAGAGCAGAGTTCAGAGAAGCTCTGGTCACTTGTCCCAGCTCACACAACTAAGAAAGGAGCAAGGTGAGGTGTGACACAGGTGGTTTTTGCTCCAAGGCCTTCTCTCTTAACTCTACACAGAGCATTGCAAAACCCATGAAGGGAGGCTTTGAGCACGGAATGAATGGACCCAGCTACCCACCCTCGCCCCAGGGTTGGTGGGTTCCTGCTATTGAACATCTGTTATACACAAGGGATGAGCAGAGCACCCAGGTAGGTGCTGTGACATCTTTCATGTTCATATCCACAAATTATTCTACTACTGTGAACCCTTAAAGAAGCAACACAAATACCAAGATTAAAGGGACAGTGAATAAATGTAACGTTTACATAGAAATAAACTGACAGTTCAATTAAAGTAGTATTTCAACAGTGATGGATTCTCAGAGAATATGAACAAGCATGAAAATGATATGAATCAATGTTGTTATAGTATCTCATTTAACCAAGTGCTATAATTTCATTGGACCCTCCTAACAACTTGGTGATGCAGGCAGGACAGGGGCTATTGCTCATGAACAGGGTGAAGAACGTCTGCCAAGCACACGAACCAGTGATGCAGCCTGACTTCAGTGGTGCCGGCTTTTATACGATGTTGTCTTTGTAGGAAGAGCCTATGAAATAAGGAAACACAAGGACTGGATGTGATAAATAGAGTAAAACCTTTATAAACTTTTCCCATACGCAAAGGCAGTAAAAACAGTAAAAGTGATATTATAATATCTATTTTTTTTCTTGTAGTACAATCATGCTTAAAACACCTTTCACAGAATTACCACGTGGTGCCTAACAACAGTCCTGGCCTTACAAATCACCTCTTGGCTTTTTACATTTTCCTAATATATGCAAGTATTAGGAGATTGTTCAAGATTATTAGGAAGGCATGGTACTTTTTAAAATTGAAAGCTAAGTAAATTAATTGGGTTGGTAAATTTAATTAGTTGTCATGCTTGTTTTAATTTTTTATATATATATATAAGTAACTAATTATTTGAGAGTGTATCAGAAAAATTGTACAGTTCCCCAAATATTTTTTTTCCTACTATGACTCATATTATAAAAGGAAAGTGCAATCAGTCTTGAATTATGCCTCTCGGGCCAATATGCGAGCAAAAGGCAGAAAGTGGCTTCTGCTAGATGAGGCTGATGTGACTGTCAAGAAATTACTGCCTCTGTGTCTTCGGGGTGGGGAGGGGTGTAATTTATTTACTTAAAAATAAATCTGCAGCATATTTTCTGAGAAGCCCAAGTTTCTGATGTGGATAATGCCCAATGTAACACCTCTGCTGTGGACTTAACAAACCCCAATTTTGGTCACAAGTTCTGACATCTCAGGATTAATGAACCCTCTGGAAAAAAATCAGTTAAAGAACATAGTTTCCCCTTTTGAATTATTGTTCATTTTGGCCCACCGTCTTCTCCTTCATTAGACCTAGGCATAAAGCCAACGTGAGATTTATTTCTCACTTATGGCCACTCTTTTCTGGAGTGTCTTTCTATTATTTATGGACAATAAAACTAATGCATGGACAAATGTTTAATTCAACTTAAACCCTTATTCGCCTAGAGTAACAGATGATCAAGTTATACGGCAGCGTTAGCACACATTTCAGATGAGATTATGACAATGTATCTGTATTGAAATTACTTTCTAGGCTCAAGATGGAACCGTTCTTGCCAAGGGTGCCACATCAGCCAACTGAAAAGTAGATAACTTTTGTGTCCCTTTAAATGTTCTGCTTGATCAGAAACACAGTATTTCTAGTCAGCCAATCCCCAAACACCAGGACAACTTGGCCTTCTCACCCCAAAGCAGACTGACTATGTGGTCCCGGCCAATCAGGTAGTTTCTATTTTTCTCTCCCTTGTTCCTCCTTCATCCGAAAAAGATTCTACCTTCCACCTTGTTTTGAAATTATCCACAGGAGACTGTCTACTTCATGAAATATTAAGTAAAGTTTGTTTGTGTTAACTAAAAAGATTTCTTTAATCACTTTTAACCGTTTTTGGTGAGGAGGAATGGAATCTGAAGCTGACGGCTAACAGCCTTCGGCCTCTGGACCATGGAGACCCTCAGACGAGGTGCCTTCGCTTATGGAGGACTGTGGGTAAGTCACTCTCGGATTTGAGTTCCACTCCCTTGCGAGCAGATCACTGAGTTACACAAATTTTATTTAAATTGATTGATTGATTGTCTCTAGAAATGTTCTGTGGTTTTGGAAAGGTTTCGAAATACAGTCACACCTTGGTATTCGCTGGCTTCAGAACTCATCAAACCTGGTACTTGTCACATTTTAACAAGAAAAAAAGGATCAGCACGTGGTGCTTGCTTGCCACTCATAGCAGTTGTGTGAGGCACAACACCACCCTCCAAGAGAAGATGCTTCAGCAACCGTCACTTGCTTGCTATGTGGGGAAACAAATTCCTGATGAGTACCGAGGTACTATTAGGAGTCCACAACCGGTGGCATTAGGGGACTTAACAAAGCCTTTAGGTCCACAACATGAACCACTGGAGGATTCGGGAAAATAAAATTCAGACTATTTTGACCACCAAAATCAAGTCAGGCTATTAAAAGCCACCAGGACTTTTGCCACTATATATATATTTTTTAATCTCGTTAAAGGAATAATAGACCTCTCACTAATAGGAATCTTGGAAGCCAAAGCTGCAAAATCGGTGGACACAAGTTGAGCACTTAGAAGCTGTTAGAGCACTGGCCATGGAACTCTAAGACTCTGTGCTAGGACAAGCTGGTCACAGAACAGATTGGGTCCACACCAGCTCAAGTAAACTTCTGTGCAATAAGATACACTGTAAAACACCACAAAACCCCCAGCCCAATGGCATATCCCTCTTGGGTATTAATTATCTTTGAGACACCAAGACTTAGCTAAAGGAATAGGATACTTGAAGTTAAAAAAATAAATAAGTGTGTCACTTTTGGCATGTCTGCTTATTTTTGGTCTGAGAACTATGGTCCCAAAGCTGTACATATGTACAAAAATGGCAAAATCTTAAGACAAGCTAGATTTATAACGGCCACTAGGGGGAGGTTCCAGTTAGACAAGACTGTTCATTTATGACATGTACTTGAAAGCATGGATTCCCAAGTCAAAGAGAATGAAACGCCTATTTGAATGGCATGCAGAAGCCTCTCAAAGGCTTCAAGATTCCAAAAGAGCTTCATCAAAGGCTAATGAAAAATTACAGATACAAGAGGTCCCCCAAACAAAAGACTATAAGACTGATATGGCTCCTCATACTCTCCTCTACCTTCCATTACTTGAGCACTCAGGCTACTAATCCTCTATCTGAATGACCTTTCCGCTCTGCATAGACCAAAGACTGTGACCAAAAGTCCACCAAATCTGTGGCCTTGCAGCTTCGACAGCTCGTTACACTCTCCTAATGGCCCATCATAAAACACTTGCCCAGAAATCAGTGCATCATTTACAAACAGGACAGTGGGGAAAATTGTCCTTGAAGGTTTGATTTTGCCAAATGGTTCCACACCAACTCAAATGCCCCATATCTACCCTTGAAGGAGGGGGTCCCTGCATGGGCTTCTCTTGGGGTAGACAGGACTCCAAGGGGTTCTCATCTCAAGGGCTCCAAGTTATTCCATTAAACAGCCAAGGAGACATTAAAACAAATATCAATGAAAATCTCACCAAATTTTGGTAGATAACAGAACTGTACTTTCTACTTAAAATCCCATTTACTTTGGAGCCTGCAGATGGGATTCTGGGAAAATTGGCAAAAACCAGCAAAGGGTGAAAATTCTTACTAGAGTCAGCTCTCCCAGATTTCTGGAGTTCCCAGCTGATAAAGGACAGTAGAAATGTATCATCCCTTTCTTTTCAAGTTCAGAGTTGCGTGTATTCAGTTCCAGGGTGCCCAATGGGCGTCGGTCCTTTCACTCCCAAGGACAGCCATTGCCATCTTGTCTGTCTGGTTTGGTTTCCTGAGACCTTGCTTGCATTGGCTCTCTGCCTGTCTGGGACATGCAGGTTGGTGGTCCTTACGTGTGCAGGCAGCTCCTCCACCAGGTTGGTGGCTCAGAAAATGGCTGGACAGAAATGTGGGTTGCCCTTCACTTGTGTCAAGGGTCCTATGGACTGCTGCCAGGTCTCAGGGGAATTATCTCAGTCCTCCCTTCTTTTGGTTATCTTTGGAAGTGACTGTACTTTGGGAACATAATATCTTTGGGGTTTTTTTAATACTGCCAGAAATATTTACTGTTTCTCCCAGCTGACACCTGACAAGATACTTGAAATGATTTTTTTTTTTTTAAGTTACTCTGTGGTCAAGAGTTGGACACATTGGAAGCCGATATTCAGAGCTTAACAGGGCGTTTTTTCAGGCCTTCTCCTCTAAGCTAAATGAAAACTATGTTCCCAAAGGGAAAGAAAACATTCCAAAGACAGAGGGCTCTAAATCTGTAACAGAAGAAACATTTGATTTCTATCTCAGCTGAAGATCTCCTGGATATAAGGAAGGACAATTAAATTTAATGTCGTTGGATGGGGGGACTCAGTGCCTTTCTGCCATTCAGGCTACAGCCTGAATCTTCACGGAATCAAAAACAACTGCCCTCCATATTGAGGACAACTTGCACAACTTGTCTAACACACTGAGTCTTTACAAAAACAGGAAAAGCCAACCTCCTTGTTTGCAATCCCCCGAACCTCCAAATTCATCCCCAAAAGCTGGCAGGTACTGTGGGCCAAATCAGTTTGGGTGACATCCTGGACATATTAAAGATGAGGATATGAGATTTGTTGTAATCCTTGGGAGAATGTTGATAAATCTTTGTTTTAGCAGACCACAAACACATTTTGGTTTGTCACTCTGTTTTCAAAGTCTTGGAAGTATTTGTAGGGTCTGCCCTACATACGTAGGGCCGCCTGTGGCCATTCTGAGAGTTGAGAGGTGGCCTGTCGCTCACTGCAGCTCTCCAAGTCTGTGCTAATCTGTTTACGATTAGACCCACGCATGTGCAGCTCTGGGATGAGCACGGGAGTTCGTAAACCACTATGGTGGGTCACTTTTTTTGAGCTCTGTGATCCTTCTGGTATTTTTGTCCCCCTTAGGATGTCCTTTTTGGGCCTTTGACCAAAAAGCTGGGACTTTATTTACCTACTTCTGCCATATACTTTGCTGAAATGCACTCATGTCTGGAGTCAAGGGGCAGAAGGACAAACGGAGAGAAAACAGTTTCACCTCCACCTTCGTGGACCGCAGCTCCTCTGAATAGAGAAGCATCCTCTTCTTCAGAATTTTAGATGACTGCATGCCCCCGCTTTCCCTCCACCCCAAGCCACTGCCAGAGGACCCCCTTCTTATTCTTCAAATCTAAACAAGAGAATTTCTCCTGGAATTCCTTCTGTCTACCTTGAAGTCCACTTAGGGGCTCAGAAAGCCTTGAATCCAGACCAGTAGACACAAATAGGAGCTATGATGGTAAGCTCACAGCTATGTCAGTGCTACTGTGATTCTGCTGGCCTTCCCCAATCTGTCCACTGTAACTGCCACTTACTTTTAAGAGAATTCAAATAGCTGCTCCATGCCTCCTGCTCGTTTTTAAAGTTGCATTCGGTAAGAGACGCAGAATGGGAGTGCACTTAACCCATCTTACCCAGAGCCTCATTAGCATTTAAAAAGTTCTAAGATGTCCTGAAAGAGACTATTGTTTTTAACCCTTATTTTCTCAAACATATTTATCCTCCAGAGCCTATTTTCACCGAATGTTTACTAACAGCTTGCAGAGTCTTTATTCCTCAGGAATACATTTTTAAAAAACAGTTTAAAATAAAACCAATATATTTTTTTAAAATCTCTAAACTATTGGTAGTTTTTTTCCCCCTTAACTACTGGGAATATAAATGCATAAATATCACATAACATTATCAACACATTCCATTAGGTCTGTTTTCAGAAAAGTAATGCCTTCAGATAGAGGCGATATTTAAGCATACCAATAGTGCATGTAGATTTGTCTATGATCCATTTAATATCATCCTAACATTCTAAACTCAAAGTGGGTATGGAATCATTAATCATTTAATTTAGCTCTCTATGTTGATTCTACAGACTTAATGCACAACTTCCACCTTGCTCATATATTGTGTTATTTGAATCTTATACATAGTAACAGCTATAGTTGGAATATTTGTAGCCTTCCAAAATTCACATATTGAAATCCTAACCTCCAAGATGATGGTATTAGGAAGTGAGGGCTTTGGGAGGTGATTAAGTCATGATGGTGAAACTTTCATGAATGGAATCAGTGTCCTTATAAAAAAGGCCCCAGAGAAATCCTTTGCCCCTTCCCCCATGTGAACTTGGCTAAATAAGAAGATGGTTGCCAATGGAGACCAAGTCTGCTGGTGCCTTGATCTTGGACTTTCCATCCTCCAGAATCCTGAGAAATAAATTTCTTGTGTTTTTAAGTCACGCTATTTTGTTACAGCATCCAAACGAAGAAAGGTAGGGGCCTAGTCACAAATTTGGTGCTAACGTCTAATGAAGAAAAGCAGGGCTGCAAGATCCAACCTTGTGAACGGATCCAGCCAGGACTGACTATTCTGCAAGCGTGTAAACAGTGGACCCTCTGATTTCAGATCTCTACCAAACAGAGGGGCCGGTCAAAGGACCTCCAAAGTGTGTTTCATTTTATGACGCCACACATACAAAGACAAATGAACAGACATCATTCAACGGCACAGCCTATTTCAATTTATGGCACATGAATTATTGAATGACTTCTCGTGACCTAGACACCTAAAAAATCCTTTACCTTCTTTTGACAAACCCTACAAGTGCTGATTTTTTTCTTATTGGCCTCTCCAGAAGAGTCACGATTTGACTTGTGTCAATTGGTGATTATCAGTTATCAATCCAGAAATGATGACATAAAGCCCTGCTTTATGTAATATTATTTCACCATAAAACATGAAACAAAATTCCTCTCTTTGACAACTAAGCCTTTGTTAATAACAAATGGCCCACTCGGATACAGTGTTTGCGACTATAGTCAATAGCAAGTGCTTTCTTTGAGGGGTTTGGTGGGACTTGTACCTTTATAAATAGTCTGATTTTCAGAGCACTTTTATAGTAAGAACTTTACTTCTGTTTTATAACTGAGATTCATTTCGTTTCTGTTTCTGTCTTTTTAAGACATACTGATTTCTGGTTTCTTTGCCTCTCTCTTTGGAATTCCATCAATGCAAAACCTATCATTTGCATGCATGTATGTGTGTGGCATGTGTGTGAGAGGGAGTATTAGTTTTTCTGCATAAAACATTTTATTTAAAGTGTTCAAATCCAAGTGGTATGTAGTGGTATAACAAGAGAATCGCTTGTACAAGAAAGCTTCCTCACTGGCAGACAATAGGCCATTTCTTGTTAACCTTGTTTTAAGCAAAAGAGGAAATTAAACAATAGTGTTTACCAAAACACTCTACAAAACATGCTCCATCAAATAAATATTGCAGTTTGGTTGCAGAAGCTCATCTGTGTGATGACGGAGTGTTTTGAGTTAGGCCGCCTGTACTCACATCTAGTGCGGCACTAATTCCTAAGAGTTTTAGCTTCTTATTATGTCTAGTGAGGATAGTAGTATTTTCCTTATGAGGTTATTGAGATATTAGAAATATTATGTGTAAAGCATTTGGTAACATTAATAATCATTAATATGGACTATGCAATATAATAAAAAAAAATTGTCTGATACAGGCTGAGTCTCAATAGTTGAAAATTAAACTCTTTTAGTATCATTCTCTAAAATGTGTCTGAACTGATATTAGAAATAATATAAAAGTTTGTGTATCAAAAATGATTTTTTAAATTTGATATTGGGCTTGATGGATTTTTATTACTATTTCTTTTAAAATATATCATCTATATTGATCCTTTTACATTTTTCCTATACTTGTCTTTTGATGGTGTCAAATTGTTTTTGAAAAGAAAGTGAAATATTGGGTGAGATAGTTTTTCAAGTACTTTATTTTGTCTCTTAACAAAATAATCTGTATGGGCATAAATGTCCCTTCAATAAGAATTTTAAGTAATCAGTTATATTCATTCGTATTTTCTTTTCCTCTCTCATTAAGATTTCATTATAGTCACACTCACACAAAAAATGTAATTTAAAGATTAGAAAACTCTGGGATCTGGAATAAAACTACATCTGATTGTCAATGATTAAAAATATGATTTTCCAGGCTTCGATATTCTAACAAGAGAATAGGATCAGATATTTTGTTAAGTAATTGTCAGAAGCAAGTAGGAAATCATTGTATCTACCCTCAAGGCTTATAAGTAAAGAGGATTTACATTATATTCAAGTGGGAAAAATTACTGTAATTCTGTAATTAAGGAAACTATGTGGATTTTTTCTACCCAAATTGCCTATTCATTCAATCATAACAGAGATTTATATAGTCTCAACTGTGTGCCATGCACTCACTCTATTTAGTGACCTGGAGATACAAATAACGAATAACACCTAGCATCTGTCTTCAAAAAAGTTGAGTGGTTGGTGTAGGAAATAAGGTGTGCTAGTGAGTATGTTGGGTAGGGAGGGCAGCTGGGTTTGGAAGTGACTCTTCATGATCTCTGTGATGCTCTCTGTAACCTCTACCTGACACCTCCACTAAGATTGGAATATGTGCTCTACAGCAAGGCTAGTGCTGACCCACTCCGATCTCGATCCATGAGAATCTCTGCCACGATGAGCTGCTGTTACAGATAGGGATGTCAGAATTGTCAAATTTGTTAATGTAAATAAAAGGGAGTAGTGTGAAAACAAGCATGACATAATTACCTGGAATTCAAAACAGGACATCAGATCTGTTGCATTATTTAGTTCACTGTTTTCTCAAAATTGATCCCTATGCAGCAGAATCAGCTACCTTCCATTTAGTACTTGGTATCTTGTGTTTAAAAGACCCAGCAACATCCTCACAGACATGTCCCCTAAAGCAAGGGACATAAAGGAAAGAATAAACAAATGGGACCTCATCAAAATAAAAAGCTTCTGCATGGCTAAAGAAAACAGCACCAAATTACAAAGAGAACCAACAGTATGGGAAAACATATTTGCCAATGATACCTCAGACAAGGGCCTGATCTCCAAAATATATAAAGAACTCACACAACTGCACTCCAGGAAGACAAACAACCCAATTAAAAAATGGGCAAAGGACTTGAACAGACACTTCTCCAAGGAAGACATACAGAGTGACCAGACATATGAAAAGATGCTCAGCATCACTAGCCATCAGAGAGATGCAAATTAAAACCACAATGAGGTACCATCTCACACCAGTCAGAGTGGCCAACATAAACAAATCCACAAACAAGTGTTGGAGAGGATGCGGAGAAAAGGGAACCCTAGTGCACTGTTGGTGGGAATGCAGACTGGTGAGGCCACTGTGGAAAACAGTATGGAATTTCCTCAGAAAACTAAAAATGGAAGTGCCCTTTGACCCAGCAATTCCGCTGCTGGGATTATACCCTAAGAACCCTGAAACACCCATCCAAAAGAACCTGTGCACCCCAATGTTTATGGCAGCACAATTTACAATAGCCAAGTACTGGAAGCAACCTAAGTGCCCATCAGCAAACGAGTGGATCCAAAAACTATGGTATATTTACACAATGGAATTCTATGCAGCAGAAAGAAAGAAGGAACTTATACCCTTTGCAACAGCATGGATGGAACTGGAGAGCATTATGCTAAGTGAAATAAGCCAGGCAGTGAGGGACAAATACCATATGATCTCACCTTTAACTGGAACATAGTCAATAGAAGAAAAAAGCAAACAAAATATAACCAGAGACATTGAAGTTAAGAACAATCTAACAATAGCCAGGGGGGAGTGAGGTGGGGACAGTGGGGAGAGGGGATTATAGCAACTACTATAAAGGACACATGGACAAAATCAAGGGGGAGGGTGGAGGTGAGGGAGGGAGGTGGGTTCAGCTGGGGTGGGGTGGAAGGATGGGGAGAAAAGGCATACAACTGTAATTGAATAACAATAAAATTTTTTTTTAAAAAAGGCTAAAAAAAAAATAAAAGACCCAGTTGTTGAGCTTAACTTTACCATTTACCCTTCTAGATCAGATGATGACCAGTTTACCTCTTAATACTTCTGTAGTTTCTGTTACTACATCTGTAGTTTCTTTCTTGCTTTCATTGAAGAGGTGATTTTTTTGAGGGAGGTCAATACCACTTCTAGTCAGAAAGAAATCTGAAAATGTTCTATGTATGAGAAGGCTGACTTTTAAATTACAATAAATAGAGACAGAGAATAAAATGTACCAGGCAGAGGAAATAGTATGAGAAATTAATAAATTATTTTTTGAGGAATAAAAAGAGGATTCAGGGTTTGAAAAATATCATAATATAAGTGGAGAATACACACAGAAAAAGATGCAATGAGGCATAAGTTTGGGAAGGGAAATTGTAATCATATGTTGGGTTGGATGCATATAATGTAATTTATTAGACAATGGAAAAGCATTGTGCAATGGAGAATTAAATCATTAATTTTGTGCTTAGGGAAGATTAACATGGAAGTTACATGTAAAAAAATTAGAAGTAGATACATAAATTATATTATCAAGAAATGGAAACATCAAAGACAATCTAGGAAGCAGTATACAAGTTCAAGCTAGAGGATCTAGCAATTGGCAAAAAGAATAGACGGGAAAGACAAAATCCTTTCATCTTTATCTCTGGATTTTGTGGCTAGAAAAGCAGCTACTTGTCACTGAAATGACTGGGAAGTTGTGAAGAACAGCAAAAAAAATTAAAAAAAAAACACAGCTATTTCTTTGACAATTCCTGGTCCAAATAACTGAAAGAATAATGCTGTCATAAATCAAAATTTCAAACTTGAGGGAAAGAATTAGTTTTGGGAAAAGAGAATAAGTACATTTTCGAATCTGTTAAGTTTAAGGTGCTGATAAAAAAAAAAAAAAAAACCCAGCGTATAGAAATAGATCTGGCAGATCTGTTTCTAAAAGCCAGATAAGCGCTCTGCAGAGAACAAGTCTGGGAAGAAGAAACCTTGAGGGCGAACAGATTGTGAACAGAGAAAGGAGGAGATGATGGCAATGACGGTGGCATTGAGGATGACAAGATGACGGCCATGACAGTGACAGCAACATTTAAACAAACTTAAGAAAAACATAACAAATAGAATGTGGAAAAAGGCAGAAGATCAAGCACAAAGCCAAAAAAGTTTAAAATAAGTGGGAAAAATAAGCTACTGTTGCGGAAACGAGGGGAGCTCACAAAGCAAGGCGGAGTTGGCCACCCTGTGTGCAGGTGAAGGAGAGGAACGCTTGAAAGACTAATGCAGAATCAGTGATTAGAGAGTCAGGAACCTGGTGGGCTGAGCATTGAAGTGGCAAGAGTTGGAGAAGTGGCAATGAAGCGCAGGCAACAAGTGTAACTACCTTTTCAAGACATGTGACAAGGAGGAAAGGTTAAGAACGGTAACTTGAGGGAGTGATTGTTTTCAGAGAGAGGAGACGTAAACAATTGTGTTTGCAGGCAGAAAGTGGCAATACATGGACAAAAATAAGTATAATCTAGAAAAAAGCTCTGGGAGACTCACTTTCAAAGCCAATTACTAAGAGGGGAAAAAAAAAAAGGAATGGGCACATAGAGCATAGGGGTTAGATCTGATGAAAAGGAAGACTCCAAAAGAATGGAAAGGTTTGAATGGAAGATATGTAAAGTTATTTAAGTGTTCAAAAGATGTTGCCGTGATTAGAGAAAAATGGACACAAAATCTTCTGAGAGTGAGAGGATAGACAACTGAGATGAAGCTTAAAATAGTGGGACACTTTCTGGGCAGCACCTGTGGCTGATTGAACTGCCAGTCAGTAAGGGGAGAATTAAAAACCGCTGAGGGAGAGAAAGGACTCACGTCCCAAGTGCATCGGTTATGTACAGATACCAAGCAAGCTTTGGCATGCTTTTGTGATTACCGCAGGGAATGTTCATCCAGTGCAGTACAAGAAAGTGTGAAGTCAAGCGGTAAAACTCACCCAGGGTTGGGGACCCTCAGGCTGCAGAGGAGAAATTCAAGGGAGTCAGGAATTCTACGTTTCTGATAAAGGTGTCGTTACAGGGGCAACCAAACGAGATAGGGAAACCAACAAAAAAAGCCAGAGGGTGACATGATAAACTTTGGTAGCGAGGAAAGAATAAAGGGCTTAAAAACTATGATGATTACGGGAAATTCAGCAGGAGTGTTCTTGTGGGTGAATTTTCAGATTGCTAAATTGTGACTACAAGTGGAATCTCAGACTCCTGGGCCAAGACCCAAGATAATGTCATGACACGACTGGACTGCGTCCATCTGCTTAACCACTAAACGCCGAGATGACCCGAGGGCTCATCCTGAGCCACTTTTTTTCTCTGTATCCCAATCACTTTAGGTAGCATCCAGTGCCAAGGCTTTGCATGTCATCGCTTTCTGCATGACACTCAAAGCTATTTCTCCAGCTCTTTCATCACCCCTAAACTTCATTATTTAAGTATTCAACTGCATATGTCATTTAAAGTAAAACTGTCATTTCCAACCTTCATTGGATGGCACCCATGCTTCATTCTTTTGCCAGGCCAGTGTCTTTGGCATCCTGTAGTGCCCCCATGCAACATTCCAGCCTCCAGTTTCACCGCACTGGTGTTTCACTGTACCTTTGTGAGTATAATTCGGTTAATACATGGTTAATAGAGATGCTTCATGGTATATCATCTAGAGATAATATTACATCTAATAGCCATCCTTGTATGCAGTGCTTTCAGGAGGCAGAAGTAGTTGGTCAACACTCTTCAGACATAAAGACACTTTGTTTGGAATTGTATGTTCAATTTTAATATTTTTCCAGAATGACAAGGGAACAAAGAGTGGGGAATGCCTAGAGAATGCATACAAAATATTTGGCACAGAATAGGTATTTCTTGAACAAACTCAAATGTGCAAATAAATAACTGAAGACTGATATGCTGAGCATTAACTCTGATTTCAGAAAAAAAAATCAGTTTCATGAGTCTATGGCCATGCCACTTGTTAATTTCTTTCTTTTTTTTTGGCCAAAAATGTCTTTATTCCACATAATCACCCATTTTATGCAGAATTGACTTCAAATTTCTTGTGGTCAATTCAGAGGGGGAAAAACATGTATACACTATTAAAAAATCCCAAGTGATATATAAGATCTGTCTGAAAAAAGATTCCAGCCATTGTTAATACAATGAGAATGGTTTGCATGCCATCAGTGTAACCTGGCAGCCAAGGGGAGTGGACTGGAATGCACATGCCTGAGGAATGTGGACTTCATTGTACTAGTCAGTGGGGGCAGTAGACGCCATTGAGTGAACATGTGTACTATGTGGCTGTCACATTCAAATTAACTGAGCAACTAGAGCAACAATTCTGCATCAAATTTTTCATGAAGCTTGAACATTCCTCCAGGGGAACTGGATGATTCAGAAGGCTGCAGCTATGGGCAACTGGTGATTGGCAGCTTCATCACACAACATGCCCGCTCATACATCACATCTCATGCAGATTTTTTTTGGTATAACATAAAATCACCCAGGTGACTCAGCCTCCTACAGCCCAGATTTGGAGCCCGGTGACTCCTGGCTATTCCAAAACTAAAATCACTTTTAAAAGGGAAGAGATTTCAGACCATCAGTGAGATTCAGAAAAATATGACGGGGCAGCTGTGGCAATCGGGAGAACTGGGTGAAGTCCCAATATGCCTACTTTGAAGGCGACTGAGGCATCATTGTCCTATGTGCAATCTTTCTCTTGTATCTCATGTCTTCTTCAATAAATGTCTCTATTTTTCATATTGCATGGCTGGATACTTCCTGGGTAGACCTTGTATTTCAAGGTCTGAACACAATTTCAAAGCAGGGTTTTCAAAAATACTTTTAAGCAATCGTGGTATGAATTTCACTTTTGACATGGCGGATGAGCACACACCCAGGTCTCCTTCCTTGGCACCAACCCCTAGAGATCATTGAAATACAGGTTTTTAAAAATAGCTACATAGGTAAATTTCTGTGGACCAAAAAGCATAAGAATATTAACAAAACTAAAAGCAGAGAAAAATAAATCGGAAAGCAGTATCCCAGAATATAAATAAGAGGCCCGAAAGTACAGCCAACAAAGGTAGAAGCAACTCTAATGAGGCCTGATAAACCATAAACAAAAAGACCATCAGGGACCAGCCCACAGGGACACATTTCAATATCTCAGCAAGAGCAGCCAAGTAGGTGGCCCCTTCTGCCTGCCACTCCCGTTCCCCCTCTAGGCAGCCAGTGCATGTCAGTCTGGTTCCAAAAGCAGTTTCCTATTATTTTGTTCAAATCCTGTTTCGTCAGAAAGAAAGACAGTGTCTCAGAAAATGTATTGAATGCATGGATAAAGCATGCATAAACCAGAAAAGAAAGATTTAAACTTTCGGGTCATGTGAATGTTAGCCAAACAAATGGATATGGCAGGATCAATCTATCTATTTATCTATATATTCTCTCTTTCTCTCTCCCCCTCCCTCTCTCTCTCACTCTCTCCTCCCGCCGACTTTTCTACTGCACAATAGGTCCCAGAAGCCCACCAACACTCCCCAGGTGGTAGCTAATTTACCAAGGGTAAGATGCTTCCGATTCCCCTTCTCTGTCATTTGTGTGGAGGAGTTGAGTCTAACCACGCTGGTGGTATCCAAAGGAGTATAAGCCTTTGGTTTTTGCCAAACTATATTTTAATCCCATGAGCTGTCAGAAGAAGCACTACAGTGTCTACTAGTGTATCTTCCACAGAATTAAAGTCAGTATTAATAGTAATATAAAGAACTGTAGAGAAATAATCTTTTAGTATTAGAGTGGTAAAATGCCATCACCATTAGGATTGTAAACCCCAGGGCCAGGCTACCTAAGTAGCTCCACATGCAACCTCAGGCAAGTCACAGAATTTCACTTCACTCAGTTTCCCTAACTATAAAATGGGTGGAAACCATAATAGCTACCTCTTGGGATTCATATGGATTACCTGAGTTGATATAAGTAAGCACTTAAAATAGTCCCAGTCGAAATGTTTAATGAGCCGTAGCTATTTGTTAAAATGAATTCCAGTAAAAATAGGAAAAGCTTTCTAGATGGGATTTCACTCATTCTATTTTGAGACTTAGATCAAACTCCATTTGTTTGTTTTTATTTTTCCTGCTTTCGTTAATCTAGGCAGGCTTCTTTAAGACTCCAGGTCATATGCCTCCTGCCCCCCACGTGAGATACGGTTCAAGAGAAATAGAGCTTCAGTTGCTTTACCTGTAAAATAAAACTAAAAAACACTTTTCCTGAAAATGGATAACATTCTGGTTGCCCATCTACACTGCCCATCTCTAAAGTCCCATTTTGTCTTTAATTAGCATCTATCAATTCTAGCATGCTAAAAATTATGAAGAAAAGGGGGCTTCACAGAAACAGAGAGAGGAAATTGTGCAAATAGCATTTTCTATCCTGAGCTGACCTACATCTCTCATTATTGCTCGCTTCTCCCAACTCCCAGAGACCTTTCAAACAGACTGGGGATGGCACCAGGGGACTCATTCAAAAAGAAGAGCAAGTTGAGTTATGTTAATTGCAAGCATCCACGCCAATTGTCTGTGGTTGTATAAGCAGTTTTTCTTTGCAGCTTCATCGTCAGGCATTCGGTTGCCCTGCTTCAGAATCTTTCCCTTTTAAAAGAAGAATATCAGTACCATATGCACAGGGATTCTGAGAAAATGAGATTATATAACTGTTTTTTGAAAGCAGTTGAACATCTCAGGAAAAAGGCAGCCAGCTGACATTAAATCTGACATTCCAGCAAATGGCAGGGAAGGACCCTAAACCCTTCCCATGCTCCTGTGTTGCCACATTCTCAGCTGAGAAAGGATTGTCTCTTGGGGGGATTACAATGGTTTTGAAACCCCTCTGAATTCCTCCTACAAAAATGCTTTAGATGGTTACTTCTCAATCATAGAATACAACTGTAGAATAAAATAGTCAAAAACAATGGCAGGAAACTGGGCTTTTGTCATATTTGCAATTATAACAATTATATAAGAAATGACAACTGCATGTGAAAAGTATTTTAGATCACTTCATTTATTCGCTAACGGCATTTGAGTCTGATGCTACGTTCTATTTTCCGGTCCTTTACGCAAAACACTTGAATTTATTCAGTGATAAATATTTTCCAACTCCTCTTGATAGACTGCTATCTTCCAACAGATTTTTTTAGACTCTGCTTTAAGTACTAAAAAAGCATTTTCCCTCATTAATTCTTTCAGTGCTCCTCTGAAGAGTTACTTTTGGAGGATGCTGCCCTTCTGATATTTACAGAACAATGCTTATGAGTTTGATCTCCAGCGTTCAGCTTACCTTAAGTCTCAGTTTGGAAATCAATGCTATTCTGTAACCAATTCAGTAAAATAAATAAACCTTTTTAAAGACTTCAGATTCAGACTTTTCCACCTTTCTTGATATCACCATGGTAGCTTACGTGAACCAAGATACTGTTACTGAATGTTCAGTGAGACTGTGGGATTTAACTGAAAATAATAGTGTTGACCTTGAGATCCGATAGGAAGCAAATGAACTTCGGCACTCCCAAACAATAAATGAGCTCAGAAAGTGCTAATATTTCTATTAAGTAAAGAAACTTTTCCAACTCTAAGAGCTCCTTTCACAGACTGTTTTATGATATCCTCTCCACCACTTACTAACTTGGTTTGTGTTCGTTTTTTTTTTCTATTTCAGGGGGGGAAATGGTTTCCACAGACACCAAACAACAGCTCTTGGTAGCATTTTACGTTGCTGAGATGATGTTTTTAAGTTAGTTTTTCAATCCACTGATGCCAGTATGGATTGTAATTGCCTTTTGGGGGATTCCTTGAAACTTTTCCCTTTTTTAATCCAATAGAAGCTGTCTTATTTGTCAAACGGTTACCTGATGGTCTGTTGTATAATACTGAAGTGATTGTTTTCCGAATTATAGTTGTCCTATTACTACACAGCTGGATATATTCTTCTCTGAATTCAGTAGTACTTTTCTCCATATGATTATTTTCCTCTCTATTCTTTTTCTTTCCATTCAATTGTGCTATGACCAGATCCACCCACAGCATCTTTTAACCAGTAAAACAAAATATTGGTCCTTTTGACTTCATTTTCCATCCATTTTCCCGACGACCTCCTCTCGGGGAGTCTGCCCATCCAGCCATGCCCTGCGGCCTTGGCTCTAGCAGCTTGGAGTCGGTGCTGTCATCTTCTCAGTTCTCCTGCGTTACTTTTCCACCCTCACATAAAACATGGACTCCTTTTCAGGCCACTGCTCCTCTCTCTACCACAGTCTACTCCTCTTCATTTCTGATCAACTCCTGAACTCCTGGAACTCCACCTTAGCAAGTGAAGTTTGGGTCCCTGCTTCTCTGATTTTCTTCCCAGCACAATGCACTAGTTAATGCCCTGCATGTTTCACCCTTTATGTGGATAATCTATCCTGTTCTCTGCCTTCTTATGTCTTTGACAGCCCATGTCCATGCTACACTGGCATCGCCCCCTCCATGCTCACACTGGATCATGCCATTACACAGAAATGCAGCAACTCTGAAATTCTACACTAAAATATTTCATATTTTATCCCTAGATTCCTACTCTTTTAGACCTGTAAATTGTGCATCTATACCTATTCCCACATCACTGCAGAATCTTTGATTCTTGGATCCCTTCAAATTTTTCCTCATCATTCAACTACCCCTTCTGTTTACTTCTTTCTCTATGTAACACAAACTGAATAGTCTATCATTCAACTGGCAAAATCGGTATCTTCTTTTTTTCCAAATAACTATCAACTTGATGCCTACATCAGAAAAGGTAAAATCTTCTTTGGAACATAGCAAAATCTTGAGATTAGTGAAACTATACATTAACAGTCATCAACATCAACAAAGCCCTCACATTTTCACATAAACATTTTTCATCGCTTGAAACATTTGATATACCACTTACAACCTCATTCTCAATAGATGAATGGCCTCTTATTTCAAAGAAAAGAAACAGCCATCAGATAGGAATTTCTTTATCTTATTGATATCCTGCATAAAAATTATCCTGCACTACACCTGGCCACTGTGGCTCAGTGGATTGAGTGCCAACCTGTGAACCAAAGAGTTGCTGGTTCGATTCCCAGTCAGGGCATATGCCTGGATTGCAGGGCAGGACCCCAGTAGGGGGCACACAAGAAGCAACCACACATTGATGTTTCTCTCTCCCTTTCTCCCTCTCTTCCCCTCACTCTAAAAGTAAATAAAAATCTTTAAAAAAAATTAACATGTACTGAAAGACCTAAGAAGTTCAGCAAACCCCTAGCAAACCCCTTAGGTAGCCTACACCAAGATGAATCACAATCAATTTGTTCAAAACCAAGATCTCGAAAAGCATCTAGAAGAAAAAGACACATTATGTGCCAAGAAACAAAGATAATGATAACATAGATTTCCTATTGGAAAAAACACTAACAAGAAAAGAATAGAGCAACATCTTTAAAGTGCTGAAAAAATTTTCAACCTAGAATTCTAAACTCAGTGAAAATATATTCCTAAAATAAAAGTGATATTTTCAGACATATAGAAGTTGAAAGGATTCATTGCCAGCAGTCTACATACCCTATAAGAAAAGCTTAAGGAAGTCTTTTAGGCACAAGGAAACTGGTGTCAGATAGAAATATGGATCTGGGAAAGGAAAGAAATGCACTGGAAATGCAACCCCATTGAAATGATGGAAGAGCTGATTAATGTAAAATTACTCTCATGATCTCCTACATTTAACTTGTGCTTGATTCATGATGCTTTCTCACCATCACAAAGGGGCTTCAGAAATAAGTAGTTGTGATAGGCTGCTCATTTCCTCCCAGTGCATTCAGCCCTTCTCCTACAGTAATCGAGTTTTATCTGGGCACAGGGCCATCCCACTAGAGACCACACCTTTGAGCCTCCCTTGCAGCTAATTGTAAACATATGGCCATGATATTACCAATGAAAGATGAGGGGAGGTGATGCCTAAAGCCTCTTTATTATTTCCTCAAATGAATGAAAATTGCATGCCACAATCTTCCTCTCTCTTCCTTTCCTTGGGCTGCAAGGTAGACAGGGAGCCGAGTCCACGATAAACACAGACGAGGACAATATGCTGAGAGCAGTAAGGTGGGGAAACTAGGTTGCTGAAAAACTTTCTGTAATCAGACCTGTTTTCTTGATTTACACCACCAAACTCTAGATTATTACAGGTCAGATAAATACATTTCTATCTCTTTAAGCTACTGCATTTTGGAGTCTTTTTGTTACATTAGCTTAGCCTGCAATTCATTCAATACAGTAGCTGAAAATAAAAGGCTCATTATATATTTTCAATATACAAAATATTATTAAGAAGAAATTGCAAATGCAGCTGCAAAGAAAATTTAAAAAATGAATATTTCTGTGTCTGGAACATTTACATCTTCAGCAAGCCCACACAAATGCAGTCTCATTTCTGGCCCATGCACTTGTTATTGTATGGCAACGCATTTCCATTTTTTAAAAAAAACCCTACCAGTCTTTCAAGTTTTAACATAAATGTTACTTCCTAAAGAAAACTTTTGCTTAACTCCATACCATATCCAAATTGGGGGACCACTGCTATTCCTTCTCATGTGCCCAGGTCTCACTGACATGGGGCAGCTGCCTGTCCTCCCCACCCGAATGTATGCTCCATGACGGGGACAGTGCCTGTCATCTGTGAAGTCCTAAATCAAAGCCCAGTTCAATGTTTTGTACATGTCAGACTCTCAAGGAATGCTTGTTGAATCAGAGTTGTATAGCTCAGTTAACTCTGTGGAATGAATCCGTTAACCTCTGCTTATGGCAAGAATTGTGTAAGATTCTGTTGAACGAGAGGACTGTGTCCAAGTCCAAGAAGCTGTATTCGTGGCCACCCCCTAAGTTATAACTAACTCCTCCTTTTATCCAAGGCTAACCACTATCTAGAGTTCTAACCCCACAGATTAGGTTTGTTTGGTTTTGAACTTTAGTAAATGGATCACTCAGTATGAAAGTGTGTCTTAGTTCATACTGTTGTGTAAAATGTCATAAACTGTGTGGCTTTTAAACAACAGAAATTGACTTCTCATAGGTCTGGAGGCTGGAAGTCTGAGATCAGCCCAGCACAGTCAGGGACTGGTGAGATTCCTCTTCTGAGTTGTAGACTTCTTGTTGAGTTTAATTATGGGTTTAATACATCTTGAAAACTAAGGTTTGCCAACATTCCCACTTATAAAACCCTTACATGTGAATTTTCTCAAAACATCACTTTCCACCGTTTTAAATCTAATATCTGGTAGTCAAAAACCTAGTAAAAATTAATACTTTTAGTTTATATTTAACTTGTATGTAATATTATAAACTTTTTTTCCTTACTTATCTCTATCAGCATAAGAGATTGACTTACACAGAATATTTCTCACTATGATCTCCTATGACTGGCTTTCACCTTGTCAGTTCTGTTACTTCCAAGCTTAAGCCTAAATAGTGAGGCCCACACAGTTCTTTCCTACTGATATAATTACCTGCCATTCTGGAATCCCATTAGGATTACAATCGACATTATCTGAATGCTATCATCTTCTTTTAAGTAGAAAAACGTCTATTTTTCTTGAAATAAAAAGAGAACAGCAGGTATTTTTTTAAATGGAGTGTATTTCCAAATATCTCTCTTTTGCCTTCAACTATCATCCTAATTTACTGGGCAATATTCAGTCATCTTTTGTATAGTTATTATTCAAAAATGGATTTTTACATATTCTGAACTCTGTATATATCCATGCTCTTGGGTCTGACTTTAAAAGAATATAAATTGATTTGAAAGTACATATTTTCATAAACTATTGATTGGAGGAATAAATTTTATATTGCTCCATTTTCTTTCTGCCTTTAAATATATATAATATACACATTTACACACATATAGAAGAACTTATATATATACATATATATGTCCATATATGTATATATTCAAATACAATGTCCATGTAGCCACATAAATATAGATATAGGTATAGATATATAGATAGATATTTTCTTATTTAGATCATTTTAAGCCATTTTTGAACAGAATAGAAGAAAAAACCTATATTATTAAAAATTGCTATTTTCATAATAATTAATTTCTAAGACTTGTCCTCTAAACCTGTTGACTTGGGGCAGTCTTCAGCTGTCTTATAAAATTTAATGAGAGTAATAATTCTGAAAACAAATATATTAATATTCAAATACATTAGTATTTTAAGTGATAGAGTTTGACCTCAATATTAGTAACCTTAATTTTAGAGTAACATAAAACTAATTTCACCAAAAATAATATATCTTGAAAAACTGAACAGATTTAATATATTTTAAAATGTTTAAGTAAATGTAACTCTATAGTATCACAGGAATAAGAGGTATATCAAGAAACTATTTAACAGACCCCAATTCACCAAACTTTTAGTAAACTTCAATCAGGCCAACATCTGGAAATATATTTGATGTGGAACTCATTTTTTTTAATTCTTATAAACAAAATATGTAGACTGCCACTTATCATATAATATGAGGAAATAGAAATAGTCTAGTTTCCATTATCTGATTAAGAGCAATCAAATCATTCCCCAGTCCTATTTATTCAGACCAAATCACCCCAATTTCCTTTTTTTATTAGTTGAATTTTAATCATCTTTTTGTACACAACTGCAAAGTTGTAAAATGTAGTGTCTGAAAAAATTAGAATGGAAAGATAAGAAATTAATACAAATGGTATCTGGATGAAATCCAAACCATAGCAAGTTTTTCATGGTCCTTATTCATTGTAAAATCTAAGACAAAATAAAAAGGTCACCACATTATGTTTAAATTCAATATTATTATTTTACTGTATTCAACTCTCATGCTGGTATAGTTAGCTGTGACTTATTCTGCAGTTTTTTGCTCTCCATTTTATAACTCCTAGGTTTTTTGTTCTATCTGTCCATTGTCAGATCTGCCCAAAATTTTATTTGTTTGGTGTTTTTTTCCCCTAAAATTTATAGTTCTATACTTATTTAAATTTCCCATTTGGCAACTTAGCACATTCACCATGATTGGTTAAGCTTAATCATGCCTTTAACTGTGTTTGTATGACTTTATTCTATTCATGGTTAACTCCTCTATATTTGAATTATCTGCCATCTCATATACCTTTACAAAAATGACCAATATTAATCACAAAAGACACTGAATGAGAGAGAGGAGCTTTCTCCCAGACCAAGTCAGGATGAACAACCAAGAAAACATAGGAAGAGTTGATAATGTCAAGAATAAGTGTAGATCCAATATCCTGGTTTACAAATGGTATAATCCAAGTTAGAAATTCTTTTCTATCATCCTTTCAGGGAATTTTACTATTCATTATAGATTTCATTTTACATTCAATGGATATTAAATTTATAGTTTCAGAGGTGGTGATTTTAAAAGCAAAAATTTTATTCTCTGATATTCTGTCTATGAATTCTCCTAATATCCAAGCATATAGCCCCCCAAAAAGGAAAACAAATGATCCAACTGAACCAGTCTTTAGCACCATTGATGGAATCTGCATAAGCACACCGAAAATGATGACACTGCTTCGATAATAAGCAATAGAAGTGACATCCTGACCTTCCTAGTTCAAGTCTACTTTCCAATCTGTAGGGAACATTCCTGATTAGAACTTTCCCCACTGAACCCACAGGTGCTTTACAGTCCAGCTCAGTACAAAGATTGAAGGTCCACTTAATCTTTGAGGAATAAGTGTGTTCTCCTGGAGCCTGATGCATACATTTTACCAATGGACACACTCAAAAGACACCTCAGAATCGAGAGCCATGGCAAAAAGTAACTTATTGAATGAATGTAAATTTTTAACTACATTGTGGAAAATATAAAAGTAGATTTTTTTTCTAGAGCGGATTTATTTATGAAAGGTTCATGACCCTAGATGTAAAAATTTGTAAATGAACTTAAGGAAGGCCACCAATACCCCAAATTTTATGCACCATTTTGTGTGAGTGTGCATGTATGTATTATACCAGGAAAGAACCCATGATTTCCCCCATATTCTTAAACCCTCTGTCTATTCTAGACCTAATCCTCTACAGTATAACTTAGGATAAACACCTCACAGTAGTAATATACATCTGTATGTTACAAGCTATAAGTTAAAATGATCAATTTCAACACAATATAGGCTGCTTATTAGAGAAACATTGGCTCTAACTATAGCCTATAGACCATACCTGTTTAGAAATGGTCATCAGAGCTCACCCATGTGGACACCGCTGGTCATGAGAGAGCTTGGCCTTTGCCACGTGAAATGTACAGGGGAGCTATGTCTGTCTTGGTTATACTCTTCTGGATGCCTAACACACTGGTGGGAATTCAGTATAGCTCAGCTAAGTTGTATTAAACGGGTGATCAGAGGGAGGGGGTGTCCTGAGGAAGTTTTAATGCCCTAGGGATAAAGCAGCAATGAGTCTTTTGGCCTAGGGCTAAAAGGGTAGATTAAAGAGGAAAACACCCTTCTATTCTAGTGCACTATTGAAAGTAGAAAGGAAAGTAGGAAACTGCAATGGTTTTAATAATAAAGGACAAGAGGGAGAAGATGAGGTAAAGGTGATTGGCATTCCTTGTTAAAGGACCAAATGGTAGCCGCCTTTCCTGCCAGTGCCACCCTTCCAAACAACACCTGCATGGCTCTTCCTCACTCACCTCTCCATCTGTGACTTAGGGCTTCAGCTTCCCTCCTTTTATCATCTTCCATGTTACAAAGTCATAACAAATTGCAGTGATACGTCTACATTGGGATAACATGATTAACCTATGGATGTGGATGTGGATGAAGAAAATGCTGTCAGCCCCTGGTCTCAATACTCCCTTTCATAAACTGTACATGTGCCAGGTAATCTGGAAGTCTTCAATTCCACAGAAGTACAGATTGTCAGAGCTTGAGTAAATGTTAGAGGCAATCTAATCCTATTCCCTGTCTGATTCTTAAATCCCTTCAATTCCTATCTCTGAAAGCAGCTATTCTATTTTCAGATATTTCAGCTCTTCCTCGTGTTGAGACAATTATCAGCCACAGTGGTAGCTTTGTACAGGGGCCCGAGTTTTGCCCTTGAGACGTAAAGTCTGTTCTGTTTTTCCAAAGAACAGCTCTCCTCATATTTGAAGACAGCTCTTGTTTTGACTTTAAGTCCCCTCTTTTCCAGTATAGTTTCTTTCGAATGTTTTACATTATGCAAAGCTTCTACACTTTCTAAAAGACCCCTCTTCAAGCTTTAATTTGTCCAGTATTACTGACTGGCACACAACTGAGCAAGACAATCACCTCTCTTATTCTAAATATTTCACTCCTTTCACCATAGACAACAGTTGCTTTATCGTGCATTGCAATTACAACATTTAGGCATTCAAGTCATTCAGTAAAAAACTTGAGAGGTTATAACCCTGGGAGAGTTTGAAATTTCAACCACATAGCTTATTCAAGTCCATAAGAATACTGTGCTCCTAAAGAGACATGTGCATTTTTTAACAAAGAATTTGGCTTTACATCAGATATTAGTTGATCATAATTAGATGGAACAGAATGGAGATAGATTCTTATATTTTATCCAATTGATATTTGCAAAGGAGCAAAGGCAATAAAATAGAGCAGAGATAGTCTCTTCAACAGATGATCCTGGAATAACAGGACACCCACATGCAAAAAAAAAATGAATCTAGACACCAGACTTTATATCCTTCAGAAAAAGTAACTCAAAATGGCTTATAGACATAAATGTATAACATAAAGCTAAAAATTCCTAGGAAATAGCAGGAGAAAACCTAGATGACTTTGGACATGGTGATGCCTTTTTAGGTAAAACACCAAAGACACAGTCTATGAAAGAAATCATTGATAAGCTGAACTTCATTAAAATTCAATTTTTCTGCTATGTGAGAGATAACATCAAGAGAATTAGAAGATAAGCCACTGCCTGGGTGAAAATATCTGTGAAAAAACCCCCTGTGACAGGGTCTGTTATTCAAAACATACAAAGAACTCTTAAAACTCCACAATAAGAAAAAGAATTAAAATATGAGCATAAACCTTTAATAGACACCCCACCAACAAAGATATACAGATGGCTTAAGCATATGAAAAGATATTTTATACCATATGACATCAGAGGAATACAAATTAAAGCCATAATGGGGTACCACTAAGCATATACAAGAATATCCCAAATCCAGACACTGACAACACCAAATACTGACAAGGGTGTGGAGAAAAGCCGCTGTTAAAAGTTGTGAGTTGGGTGGGACAGAACCTCAGGAGACATCCAGGGCAGGGCAAACAGTGTTCGCCAGGTTAATGGAGTCTCTGTGGTTCTGTGAGGGGAGGACTCAGAAAAGGGACAATGGCCTATCACCCCCTTTCTGTCTGGAAGAAAGCTGTCCCCCCACTCTTGCCTTGATGCTAGACACTTCAGTTCTTCCCTGAATGTCTCTGGTACCTTTCAAGCTTCAACCCCAGTGCTGGAGCTCAGAGGGAGTGAGTCTGATTAAGTGCGTATGTGGGTTCTTTAAGAGGAACTGCTTGGGACTCCAGAAGTTTCTTCCACTGACTCACTCCCCACTGCAGCCAGAAATTTGGGGGACTTCCTGGCACTGAAACCCTGGGCTGGGGCTGGGACTCTTTGCTCCCGAGATATCTCTCCTCAATTTTTATCCACCACACATGGATGTGGGACCAGCCCATTCTGCATCTCTGCCCCTCCCACCTGTCTGGATGGATGTGGTTTCTTTAATTCGGTCGTTGTCAGACTTCCATTCAATTCAGTTTCTAACAGTTCTGAGTGTTGGTTGTTCCATAATTTAGTTGTGATTTTGATGTGGTTGTGTGAGGGGGTGAGCTGTGTTTACCTGTGCTGCCATTTTTCCTAGATTACACAATATAAAATTTCTGTACATAACACACACCAAACTCACAGCCTCACCACCATTATCATTCTTATATGATCTTTATTTTTGTAATCAGAAAGGAAATTCAGCCAGTTTCACTTTGAAAAATGAAACATAAAAAATAGTGCTTTTCATTCAGTCAGAGTGGTAGGATTTCTAAGTCTTTCTGTGATTATTCAAATTCTACCCAATATTTGAAGTCCAGATCAAGGTCAAGCTCATCCATAAGCACCTTCCTAATTAATTCTATTTTCACCAATCTTTTGGGCCTTTTATCTACTATATCATCATCACTCCAGCTACCACCATCATCTGATCAAAATCAATAAGTAAAATGGCATGTTAAAGCTTTTTCTATTCACTGTGTGGTAAATGACAATAGCAATGATATAACAATTATAATTTAAAAGCTCTATACTGCCATGAGTTGCTTTTTTCTCATCTTTCTATATTTAGTTTTGATTTCAAAGGAAACTTAAGCTGCTATATAAGAAATACTTTATTTTACATTTCATTTTAATAGAATATCAATTTTTGACAAAGTATTATTTCATTTTACCAAACATGATATTGTTATTCTGTCTCATATAACTCATACACAAATCAGTTTTTAGAAATCCATGGCTAATTTATGCATATGTGTTATATAAACAGAACCATATATATGTACATAAAAGTGATAAATATAATAGCTTTACATTCATACAAACTCATAATTGTATATGTCAGGAAAAAGGCATAGATTATATAAGACAGTCATCCCAGAATCATATTGAATATTTGACTAAGGGTGTAATTATTTTCATTTTATTTCTTGACACTTAGATATACTGAAAACTTAGCAACAATTCATGAAGCTGATGGTCTAAATTTAGCCTGCTGTGAATAATGTAAGTCTAATATGTACTTTGTCTTTATTTTCCGTGCAATGCCTCATATTCATAGGTACTTGGTTAACTTTAAATGACATTGCTGGGGCAATTAAGGCAACTGCATTACTCTAGTGTTACTAAAATGAATTTTCTCCTGCCAGAAAAAGGAGTTGCCTAACTCCTTGTTAACTCTCATTACAAGTTTGCATAATTTTTGCAAGGTTCACAAAGGGCCTGACGGGATGGCTAATTGGCTCCTACCACACAGTTAAACACAAAGGCAAGTTGCTCAGTTGCAGAATTTAGAATGGGAGTGGCGTAGACAGGTCATCCGGTTTAACCTTCCACACAATGATAAATCTCTTCAACATCCAAACATTTAAACATGAACTTCTTCATTTTAGCTTGAGCTTGTTTTCTTGAATTCATGAAGTGTATTTAGTTCTTTGTTCTTCTCACTGCATATATAAAGCTGGGGGAAAAAATGAACTGGAGGCATATTAAAACCTGAGGTAATGCAATAGGGAGGATTTCTTCAAAGATGCATTTATCCACTGGTGATAAAATCGTCTTTAAAAACCCTGGTCTCTTTCATATTTTACTTAGGCAAAAGTAAATATTTTATTTAAAAAAATAAAAGACTGTGGTTGATTTCCCTCATTTCCTCAAGTGATGACTCTTTACAGTTTTGCTTTCTGCCAGTCCAAAGATAGAAAATATTTCCTCAACTGCTCACGGTTTGCCAAACGACTCAGTGTATGCAGCAAGACGGACAAGGCCCCACGTCCAGTGTCTCATGACAAAACACTGAATGCAATGGCAGCAACGACAAACTATTACAGCACCTCATCTTAGACATCAGCATCTGCTAATCATCCGTTGCTCTTCTCAGAAGCTTCCTCCAATAATTTCCCAGAAAAGTTTTCTGAAAGTATGTTTAATCTAAGGACAAGGGTCTTCCTTGTTTCATGTGCCTGTGTGTGTGTTATGTGTTGTTTCAAAAATTCATCCTTCATCCTAATCTCATCAACAGCTTAAATTTTATGGCAACTGTAAAAGGGAAAAACCATGAGCTGTTTCAGAAGGTTATCTGATCATTTCTCAGACAAAACAGGTATCGTTATAGGTACAGTTTGCCAAGGTGGGTTTTCTGGAAACCAAAACGTGAATTTTTTTTTCCTTGATAAATCTAAATAATCTACAAAATGAGTTCTTAAACTGATATTACAAATATTTTAATTTCATTTTAAGCATCATAAAGTTTTTGTGGACAAACTATAGTTAGTTTTTAAAATTAATTTATATACATATAACTAACATCACACTCAGTGGTAAAAGACCCTAAGAAACAAGATAAGGATGCCATTTCTGCCACTGATGTTCAACATAATATTGGAAAGTCTGGTTGGAGAAATTGTGCATCAAAAAGAAAAAAAACAAAAAATTGGAAAGGAAGAAGAAAAATCATCTTTGTTTGCAGGTGACATGCTCTGCTATGTAGAAAATCCTGAGATTCCACAAAAATACTATTAGAGTTAATAAACAAATTTACCAATGTTGCAGAATATAAAATCAACACAAAAACAAATGAATTTCTATATAGTAGCATAAATAATCCAAAAATTAAGAAAACAGTTCCCTGTGCAATAGTATCCAAGAGAATAAAATATTTAGGATAAATTTAAATAAGAAGGCAAAAACTTATATACTGAAAACTACAAAATGTTACAGAAGTAAAGAAGACAAATATGTGGAATTGTGTGATTAAAGATGTTGAAGATGGTTTCATTCACATATACCTGTCTTTGAAAAAACATCTGTTTAGGTCATTTGCCCATTTTTAATTGGGTTGTTATTTTTTTGCTCTTGAGTTTCATAAATTCTTCATATATTTTGGATATTAAACCCCTATAAGACATACGGTTTACAAACAATTTCCCCCAAGGAATGCTTAGTTTTAGGTAAATATACCATGATTTAAGCCTGAGATCTAATTATTTGTGAGTGTAGACCTTTGCACATGGTTTGTGGTGAGTCTGGTTCAAATACTACAGATAGAGATAGGATGACTATATACTTTCTGTCCAAGCCATAGACAGTGTTATGAATGAAAGAGAGCACTATTAATAATCGTACCATGACAGCTGGCATAAATCGGACCTGGCCTGGGCAACCCCAAAATGTCTAGTCACCCAACATATGTCACATCTGGAACAGGTCCTCTTTCTCAAAAGAGCCATATCTCTTTGAGTTAAATTATTGAGACTTCTGGTAAGACTTGGCTACTTAGGCGAATGGTAAAGACAAAAATGTCAGTGCAGAAATTTGCTTGCTTCTATCACATGTAATACCACTGAAATGCAAATGTTTTACTGGCTGGCATAATTGATGCATTTGCTCTTACAGTACTTTCCTAAGAAAATATTTACGAAGGAGTTCTAATGGCACAATTTACAATTAAAATCATGGAGCAAAAACATTATTACTTCCTAGAAAGGCTCCCAAATGGTTGGAAATTTACTGTACGTTATTAATGTTTTCATGTGTAAGAACAATTCCTGCAAGCTAAGCTATAGAGAGTCTATTCAGCAGGACTGTGAGGGCTGTTTGGTAAAGTCCATTTTTGAGAACTAAGTTGTTTTTAAAAAATAGTTGTCTCTAATGAAGTGCTACTTTTTAATATTGTACCTTAGGAAGGCATTCGCTAGGCAGTTATTCCAGAAAAGAGTACATATTTACATGTACTTAATCACCCCATAAATACTGGAAACGTGGGACTTTATGGAGCATAGACAAGTAAAGAGTGAGAAAGAATTCATGCACAATGTGTATCTAAATAATACTCTGAGGTTGTGGAGTTGGAAATCTCTAGCAGGACAGAAGTTGAGATTAATGAGAGATGTTTCTCCATTATCCTTGGGACACTGCTCTCTGTGCAGAGAAAACTATGAGAGTAGCTCCTGGCCTATCTCCGCCTCTTCACAGACACAGTCCCAAGGTAGCACTCAGCTCACAGGGTTCTTGCCACAGGGTTCCGCCCAGTGCAGAGGATTCTACCAGGTCGGTGATCCCTGGGAATAATGGGGTTATTGTGTAACTTTGGGATTCAGTGTTTGGAACTGTCTTTGGTTCTCACCAAGTTAAAGCCAGCAACTTTCCTCAACCAGCAATTGTGGGGATATGCTGATGCCCCCCACCTCCACTCCTTTGTTTAATTTCTCAAGTGTCTCAGAACAAATGTGGTAAAGAGGTTTAGTATTTATTGAGCCTCGAAGAGACCACACACTTGAATATGGATGATTGGTCATTCCGCAGCTGAGATTTATTTTGATTGGCAAGTGAGAAGGGAGACACAGATAGTGAGGACCTTGTCCTGTCTGGGTGTTCCTCTCTCCCAAAGTGTGCATATGTCCTCCTTCTAGTCAAACTTACTCCCATTTCTGTCAACGTCTTAGGCATTGGAGTTTAGATGAAAAGGGAAAAAGTCATTGAAGGAAGGAAAATGGAAGACAGAGAAAAAAATGAATCGAGCACCTACATTGGCCAATTTATGTATAAAATCGCAAATTCTTGCAGTAATGTTAGCAAATCATGATAATTTTCTCAAGTCATAGGTGAAAAACGCTTTCTTTTTTCATCATTATACAATAAAACCCCCAACCTTTGGGGCTTAGAAGAGTAATGATGTACTAGTTCTCATAATTCTGTGTTTGTCTGAACTTGGCCCAGTGGGTCTTCTGCTCCATTTAATGACAACTGGGTTCTCTCATAGCTGTACCCCAAGTGGCTTCATTCACATATCTGATGGCTCCAATGGGGTGGCTGGAAACAATGGAAGCAGGATGCGCCTCTGTGTCCAGCAGGTGAATCAGACTTCTCACTCAGTGGCTCAGGGCTCCGGGAGAGCGAAGGCAGACACTGCCTGTGTCCTTAAAACCCAGTCCCAGAACTGGCATAGCTTCTATTCTACCCTATTCTACAAATCTCTCAAGTCACAGCACTGGCTCAGCTTAAAGGGTATAGAAAGAGAGAGTAGAGGTTGCTGGCAGCTCTTTGTGAAGACAATCTATTACAAAGAAATTAGAGGTCAGAGAAATTAAGTGAAGTGTCCAAGATCACACTGCTATAAAGTGGCGAATCTGGTGTTAAACTATGTTTTTCTGGTTCTGAAGCAAGGTCTCTGAATTATGCTGGTGGTTTTCAAACTGTGCTTCACCTTACAACCCTAGAGGTCTGAGTCTCTCAGGAGCCCCGCTGGAGCAGTCTGACCCTCAGCTGTGTGACGACGTCTGTATTCTTTAGCTGTCTAACAAATGACTGTATTCTTCACGCATAGCGTCCTTTGGAGGGAAGGTGTAGGTGCTAAACAAATTTGCAAAACAGCGCCCTATACTGCCCCTGCTTGCTTTGGGAGATGAAGACAGTAACTATGTTTTCATGTACTTTATAATCACTGGAAAAATGGAAAAGCAGAATTATGGTCACAAAGGAAAGAATTGAAAGATTCCTCCCTCAATCTTAGAAAAATTTTGTTGCCATATTTACAGAAGATTTCCTTCAATGTTTTGTCAGAAAAGGTCTTAAACAGCTCCTTAGATAACTTTTCCTTCAAACTTTGCCACCTAAAAAGCTTACTCTTAATACTCCAGTATAAAATAATTTCCTATGAAATTAAGAAAAAAAATTTAACCCATTTCATTTAGCACCTTATATGCTTCCAGATTATTTTTAACTTCAATCAGTTGGTGGGCACTTAAAAAATTAGTCTGTGAACATTACATGGTCATTAAATAAAAGAAAATAATTTAGATAGAAAAAAGTAATCGTGCATTTTAAAATCAAAAAGATGATTGCTTGAGAATAAGTTTCTATTCTTCATATGGAAATACTCAAGAAATGACTGTAATTTTATCAAATATAAATTTTATAGAAAGAAATGAGGATATGTTTCTTGATGGGTTTGATATTTTTATTAATAACCCAGGTTAAGTGAATATAGACAAGAAGTTTTAGAGACAGATTCTCATTTTAATTATTTATGTTCTTTACCCATGAGAATAAAAAGTAATCACAATAAGATAGACAAATTAGGTGTTTTTCCTTCCTTTTCATAAAATTTGTAGAATATGCATTATTGTAGAGCTTACAGAAAAAGAAATACTTTTGAAAATTTAAGTGGATGGCATTTGTATTTGGGGAAGGGATTTGTACAGAATAGAATTGGATATTAAAATAGCAAAACTGGAAATAACATTATAATTATCTTTCATTTTAATTGTGGGTAGATAATACCCCAAACTTGTTCTTTGCGTCAAGTATCACATCTAACTTGGAAGTAATCCTAGAGAAAATCTCAAGTCATCTGTGATCACACCGTGCAACTACCTTGCATTCTCTCCTTGCATTTCCTGTGTCATTTAATAAACTTCAACTTGAATCATAGGGGAAAGGAAGTTGAAACCAAACATAAGATAATTTGGAAGTGTAGGGAGGCATACTTATCATAAATCAAGCTTTAATAACTGACCTAACATATCCAAGCCTAAGCTTAAGTGGGGTACTATGTCATTTAACTAAACGCTGTCATTTTAGATTTTTCTTTCTGTTCTCTAAGAAATGATAGAACACTGTAATTTTACTCCTAAGCCTGTCAACGTATCCAATTTCTAATTTGAAGACTTTAAAAATAACAAATGAATTGAATTAAGTAAGTTTGAAAGAATGCTCTTCCATTTTATTGCATTAGAGTGTACCTAGCAACCTATATGTAGGCCATTAGCAATGTAAATTCTGCTCAGACTAATGCCTTAGATGGATTCTTTTCACGTAAATACTTTCACACATATTATTCTCATCAGCTTAGAAGATGTTAGATATTTCTACTTATTACTGAAGTACCTTCAGCAAGATGGCATTCAACATATTTTGCATAAGTCCATCTACACAAAGTTTTGTATTAACCTACCCAAAACTTTAAGTAAGTTCTCTTTCCTTCTATAACCTCATGCCTTATGAAATCAGAATGTGGAAAGAAATAATTAACATAATTTAAAAATAAATGTAATTTCCATTGACCTGAAGAGGAGAAAAAATTCCTATTAATAGTATATCACTCACATGATGCAATTGAGCACATGACAAATAACAAATATTTTTTAAATTTTATTTTATTTTTGTTCAAGTACAGTTGTCTGCACTTGGATTTGCTGGGGTTGGGGGGAGTGGTCGAGGGAAAATGCAGACAACTGTGCTTAAACAAATAGCAAATTTTCTAATCATCAAATTATCTGTTTTCCTGATTTCTCTCTTATTTCATATTATAAAGGAAAATGTTCATACTTCATGGGTAGTATTTCAAAGACTATCAGATAATCTCCATCTCCTTGTTCTGGATCTCTTCAAAACACTATTTCAATGGTGTTCTCAGCATGAAGCACTGGCTCAGTTGTTATTTAATTTATTTATTCATCCAACAGCTACTTATTGTATGACTAATATGTGAAAATAAGAATTAAGATACAATCCTTGCCCTTGATAAACTTACCATTGATCTAACAAGAGAAAAAATAAATTTCCCTATTAGCAACAAGTACAACAAACTGTAGTTCTTTCTGCTTCTTGCAAGGATGTCATAATTCACATAAATGGAAAAAGTAGAGCGCTACATTTCTACCTTTCACTTAAATGAATGTGAATTACCTAACGAAAAATCCAAAATGTCAGAGCCTTACTGCTGCTAAAGAGGAAAGTCTGAAATGATTGGCCTTCCTCCCCTTTGATTAAGTAGAACACATTAATTAATTTTTGGCAATATGAAATGAAACCCTTAGCCAGATAGGTGATAGGAGCAAAAATTACTTTATATGAAAATGAAAAAGTGCATCTCAAGCATTGGCAGACGAGAGGGTTCAGACCAATCTTCCTGTTGAGAGAAACGAGAAAACCAGTACAAACTCTTAGATATATGTTGAACACATTAGGTGGGGGAAAAGATCACTCAGAGAAGTTAACCCAGATTTGAGGACAGCTCTTTCACCAGATGTTTCTATACAATCGAAGCAGAAACTAAGAGCCTGAGAAACTGACCATAGATTTCTAAAGACTCATGGAACTACAAGGATAAAATAAATGTAGTTTAGAGCCACCAATAAGGAATGGTGTGATAAACCCAACAACACAGACATTGAAGGAAGACTGACTGATCTGGAATTTAATAAGCAAAAACTAAAAGCCAGTTTTGAATCACCTCAAGTATTGCTTGGATTAAGAGTATCAGATACTACAACTATCCCTCAAGTAACAGCCAACCAGAAGCGAACATAATTGCTCTCTAGAGAAAAATAGCATCATCCAGGGCTTCCAGTTAGCTCTTAATTTTTTCCTATGCCATACCCAACACTCAACAAAAGTATCAGGCAGAAGAGAAAATAAGGCCATGTTAGGGAAAACCAAGAGAAACAGCATGCTATATAAACACATCTGCAGAGGATATAGAAAAAAGAAGATATCATACAGATTTGGAAACGTATTTACTTAACATGCCCGAGGTATTAAACTATGGGATTAAGAATTTTGACAGAATACTGAAAGCTATAGAGCTGTACATAGGACCTAGGTATAAATTCAAAACTTTTCAGTATATAAACAAATTAAAAACTCATGGATGGGTTTAATAGATTATTACAACTGAAGAGAGATTTGGTTAAGAGGAAAATTGATGATTAAAATATACAGAGTGAAACACAAAGAACAAAATGAAATATAGAATATAACTTAGAGTTATATGTGCATGTGGCTAAATATAGAGAAATTTGGGCATAATGGGGCTTTCAGGGACTGATGATATTCTGTTTTTTAATTATATGGTGGTCACACAGATTTGTTCATTTCCGGATAATTCACTGAGCTATACTTTATAGATTTATGCACTTTTCTTTATGTATATTGTGCTTCTGTGCTTTTTAAATGATTGGGCATTACAAATTTGAGCCTTGCAAAAGATTTCAAAAAAGAGAGGAAGTGCTTGTAGGATTCAGTCTGAAGGTGTGGGGACCAGATAAATGAGGAGGTGAAATGGGGTGAAGGGGGGTGGGAGGGCACAGCAATAAGTGAGGAGCAGTGATTAACTCCCTGCAATGAGAGAATGGCTGTAGGTAGGAAATCCATATGAAAGTAAATTCCATTTAGCAGGAACAGCCAAAGGAGTTTTAAAAAGAGCAATAATGAACATTCACTTAAAGTGGTTGGGCATGACTTACTCCTAAGTTAGCTGTGAAATCTGCTGCATGGAAATATTTTCTAACCATGATTTTGTGGAAATCAAGGGAAGTACAGCCTTGGTCATCTGCCTCCACTTGCACGAGGTGACACGTGTCACAGCAGAGGACTCAGCACTGAAAGGAACCAGCATAAACGGGACTGGGAGGTACAATGCCAGTAAGACTCCTCATCCATTACTGGGGAAATGCTAGGATTTCAGCTATGTGTGGGGTGAGGGATCAGGATGTTTTCATTTAAATGTGCAAGTGAAAATAATCTCACTTAAGGCGAAAGGGTCTAAGGTCAGCGTGCCTTACATTTAGTCACATGCAGAAGAAAATTTTCTAGCAATTGAAAGTCAAACATTTCAAAATGACCAGTGACTGATGAAGACAAAAAGAGGTAAGCTAGAGTAGACCATTACTATTTGAAGTTGAAATGGTGTGTCAGGTTGAATAAGTACAAACAATGCATAAAGAAAAACAATCAAAATGTAAAAATCTAGAGGAAAAAGGCCAAATTCGAATGGCTATAAAGAAGTTTCCAGTATCTGAAAAACAATCAGATATTTCCCAGGTGAAATAGAAATAAAAAAAATTGGAAACAAAGATGTATTATGTTTCTCCAAGCCCTTGTGAAATAGTTTGTAATAATTTTTACAAATTGTTTAGGGTTTTTATAAATTGTAGTAAATTATTTAGAAGATATCTCAATAATTTATCAGTTATTTCTAACATACTGTTTAATATAGGCTATAAATCTATACGTCTTTATATTTTTTAATTGTGGTAAAATATACATAACATAAGCTGACCATTTTGACTACTTTAAGTTTATAGTTCAATAGAGTGAAGGATATTCACATTGTAGTGCAACAAATATGCAGAACTTTTCATCTGGCAAAACCAAAATGTATATATAGCCTTTAAGCAACAAACCCCCACCCCCTCTCACCCCAGCCACTGGGACCAGCACTGCACATTCTGTTTCTGTGCATTTGACTCTCTAGAAACCTCATATAAGCAACATTATGCATATATGTGTTTGTGGGACTGCCTTTTTTAACAGTATAATGTCTTCAAAGTCTACCCATGTTGTAGCATGTATCAGAATTCCCTTCCTTTTAAGGATGAATAACACTTCATTGCACCAGTGGACACTTGGGTTGCCTCTACCCTTTGGATATTGTAAACAATGCTGCTATGAACATAGTTGTGCAAATATCCCTTCGAGACGCTGCTTCCAATTCTGTTGAGTGTAACCCAGAAGTGGGATTGCTGAGCCATATGGTAATTCTATTTTTATTTTTTAAAGGACTGCCATACTGTTTTCCACAGCAGCTGTACCATTTTACATTTCCAACAACAGTGCAAATGGGTTCAATTTTTCTACATTCTCATCAACATTTGTTCTCTTATGTTGTTGAGGGCTGCTCCTCTAATTTGTTCATTTCAAATGACTGAACTGAAGTTCGCCGATCCTTTCATCTGCCTCTTTAAGTGCGTTGTTGCCTCTAGTAAATTTTTCAATTCTGTTATTATGTATTTTTCAGCTCCAGAATTTTTGGTTGATTGTTACTCTCATTTCATTCATGGCTTCATTAGTTGTCTGTCCGGGTTCGCTTTTAGTTCATTGGACATATTTAAGACAACTTGTTCTAAATTCTTTACCAAGCAAGTCAGAATCTTTCCGGAGACTTATTGTGTTCCTTTGAATGCTTCCCTGTATCTTTCTATGCTTTGTGACCTTTTGTGAAGCTTAGAATATTTGAAAACCAGTCACCTCTTGCAGCCTTTACAGACTAACTTTGTGCAGAAAAAGCACTCTACTATTCAGTCTGGCTAAGGACTCATGGCTCTCTCAAACCATTTTTGGTAATGCATCACTCCTGGCTCTGTGCATTTGGTTTTTATTCCAGTTCTATATATGGCTGCATAAATATATTCATTTTCCCAGGGGTCTTGCCCCTGCATTTTTTGGTGCCTTTTATTGTTATTGTATTCTCCTGCCTATAATCTTGTGTCTTCAGGTACCCAAGGGTCTGCAGACTTCCTGCAGCTCTAATGCACCGTGATGCCTCCAACTGCTTTCAGCATCTCCAGCCTAATAGCCAAACTGTGCCACCGTTCCAATCAGTCCAATCAGTGCTTAAGTCATGAGAGACAGAAACCAGTCCTAAGGGATCCTTCCAAAAAGCCAGAACATTACAAGCAAGCTCCAGTACTTCCCTTTGTTCTGAGTAAGGACCAAGGAAATGTGTAGCCTCCTCCTGACCACCCACCCTGCACTAGGGGGGCAGGGGCAATAGTGAGCAATATATTAAAGAATTTCCACTTGTTTCTAATGCACTTTTTTCTTGGTTTGGTCTTCACTTGGTTGCTGGAGCTTTATAACTGGTTTCTACAGTTCTTACAAAAGTATTTTGATCCATTTATTATTGCTTATTTGGTAACTCCATCGGGGAAAATGGCCTGGAGTCTCCTAGTCCATCATTTTGCTGACATTACATCCAAACATTAAAGAATTGTTTTCATAGGCAGAGTTTTCATAACCTGTGTTTTAAACTACTATGAAGTGAAGAACAGTGTTCAGAAAATGAGAATAAATTTATTTTAAGGTGCATTATAATTTAAAGAGAGAGTGGTAGGGCTGCAATAAATCAATGATACTTAAACAGCATGCAGCGGAATCCTGTGGTCCCTGGAATTTTCCTGGGGTGGCCATAGGAGACAAAGGGACTTGTTAACTCTCAATCTCAGGCCCAACTATAGGGACATATTTTTTTAATTTTATATCAGATATTGAGTTTTAGTATAAGTACAGTTTGGAAAAATTACTTGAAGGATCAGACATTTTTAATATTTTAAGAAAATTTCTACATCTTTTTCATAATTAAACTGTTAAAATATCTTGGATTTTTTTTGTAAAGAAACTAATGATTTATTAATTTTATGAGTACTGACATTTTTATTCAGGGTGTCAGAATGCTAAACGTACTGAACCAAGAGGGAATCCTAATAAAGACAATGACATATTTGCAAAAGCATAATCACAATGAATAATAACTTTTGTGTCCCTGTGTATTTCTGAATAACATGGATTTTCAATTTTATGTAGAATTTTCAGACTATTTTGGCACAATCAGTAAATGTGATTATGGAGCTATTCACAGGACACTATGAAAATGTATAGAGGGCGCACTCAGGCTAGAAAATATCAACATCTTCCTACAGAGGGTGACATGTGTAGAAGCTAGGAGTTACCAAAAGAGAAGGGAGATAAACTAGCTGGGTCTGATTGAGTCTGAACTTCATACTCAATCAAGCTTAGGTCTGGATGTTATTATACCTTTAGACACACCAGGGGGTAGCTGAACCCCTGCTAAAGGGATTAACATCCCTCCACTTGCCTACCCCACTAAGGAGGAGGGACCGGTTTCCCAGTGTCCCCAGGGAACTGCTGGTCTGGCTCCCCACGGATTACTAGTGGGAGGAAGAGCCAGTAAAGAGGAAATGCCTTTGCTAGGTGATGCAGTAGGAACCAGATGACACAGCAGAATTTTTGGCGCACGCATAGTAGAAGCCAAGAAGGCAAGGGAGAGGTTCTTCTACTTTGACACATGGGTAATAAGAGCTAAGATGGTGACATGTGGGGTGCAGTCTAGCCTGGGAAAGGAATGAGATTGGATATGGGCGAGGAATCTAGGAGGGTCCAGAAAAGGGGTTGTTTAGGGGGAGGGCCTAGCACAAGCCTGGGAAAACCCAGGAAGTAGTTTGGATAGTTTGAAGGAAAACCTGCTCAATCCCAAAAGCAAAGAAAACACATAGAGGATTATGAAGGATCTCAGAGCAATTGCTGCTAGATTTGCCCACCCTCTACATCCCTGAGGGCATATTATTTCCCTTCACCCCAATAGATCTTGTCAGTACACTTAAATTTTCCCCACACATATGCCCTTTGAAATCCCTTTCTCACAACACCTCAAGAGCCCATTTTCACCTGCAAGAAAAGGAAAAATAAAAATATCTAAGTACAGAAAGATGAAAAAGACAGGATGTTGCACACAGTGAATACCAAAGGCAAGCATAAAGTAGCGCTAAACAGGAACTAGTAACATTTCTATTTTTCTATTAAATCAGACAGTGTGTTATAGTTGTACAACAGGAAAGCAGCTGTAGAGAAATCGCTAGGAGCCACGTGTGGAAGTCATTATATGCCATGCTTAGAGGCCTGGGCTTAACACTACAGAGCTGTAAGAAAGGAAATGACATTTTCCGATTTGTATTTTAAGAAAGTGCTCTATCGACATTTTTAGTAGTTGGTTTGAGGATGAAGACCAAAATCGGAGAGACAAGGTAAGAAGCTATTGCATTACGCAAAATGAAATAAGATAAAAACCTAACTAGTAGAGTATAAATAGGGATAACGAGGAGGTTAGGGGTTAAAAACATACTGAAGAGATTAAAAATATAAAGAACCTAACATACTGGGTGCAGGAGAGAGTGGGAGGAAGGATCCGGGGGGACTTTGATTTTCCAGGTTGGCTAGGCTGATCAGCCCCTTGGAGCCTCAGTGTCCTAGTTTGCAAGTTGTGTAATAATATAAACGCACCAAAGGATCAGATGGGATCACCTGTGCCAACCCCTTACGGACAGCCTGGCACATACTGGGCCCAGATACGGTACAGTTCCTTTTGTTTCTTCTTTCTTCACAAATAGGTAAAGAAACATTGAGGAAGTCTTTCTGCAAATTTATAGGAGTTTTCCTTTTAAGTCATCTTATTGAATAAGGACATTGAGATGCAAGACTACTGCTGATCAGATAGAATCCAGTAAGTTTCTTGAGTTTAATGAAAACATCTCATTAATAGTTGATACATATAGTCAGTGTTATCCTTTAAAAATTTTTGTGTAAAAATGTATTTAACTTGTTGAACATTTGTATTAACTACTAAAATAGGCAGTTTTATGCTTGTGAGAGCAAAAGGTGCTGAGCCACGTTATTTTCCAGTGAGCCTACGCAAGAATTCCCAAAGGTCCCATCCCACGCACAATGCCTTTTCTTACATCCCTGCACTTCAGTGATCTCCCCTGGTACATACGGGAGGATTTCACTGGCAATTACTTTATCTCATACCACGTTGTTCCATGACTATTGTGACTTCATAGAAAAACAGTTTTTAAACATGCAACATAAAATGAAAATACATCTTAAGAAATAAAATAGGAAGATTATTGAGAGCTTTGCAAGAAATTGAATCTTCTAAACTGAAACATTGTTTTAGCAGTAAGGCAATAACATCTCTAATTGTCACTACGAAAGAAATATGAACATTTATAAGTTAGTTTCTCTCCAGATTATACATTAATGGTATCTTTCATGCTTGTGTTCAGAAATTGCATTGCATGCTGATAATATGGTTATAGTGTCCTAACAACCTCTTACAGTGTGTACATAAATGTTCTTTTGAATATGTCTCCTGTGAATTTATTATTGTACAATAAATAAATGGTGCCGTTAAATAAATCAAAAACTAAACTTCATGCTCTAGAAATAAGTGCTATCCTAAAACTTCCACATATTTGCTCCCTGTAAAATGTCCTGGATTTTGCCTTAATTTGCTCAAAATTTGAAGTTTCAGTATACTTTAGCTTTCTCTCTAGTGTTTTTATTTTTTTTTATTGAAAAGAAGTTTTCACACTTTATGTAACATATTTTTTTAATTTTTTATCTTTCTATTTTGGTCCACAAGCCTATAAGGAACATATTATAAATATTTTTAAGTATAGAGCCTGTATCGTTAAATGTAGTAAATCATATCTATTCAATTTACAGTCTCCATGGGTTGTCTAAGAACCAATCAAAAGACTGTTTTTTAAAGAAAATGAATTTGAAAAGAAAAAATATATAGTATTTTCTTTAAAAAGATTTTTTGGAAGACAGAAACAACGTATAAAATGTCAAAAAATCCTGGTTAAATGATGAGCTGAGAACAGGCCTCTAAATTATTTTCATTCTTATCCCAAGTCCCAATATAACGTTAAAAAGATGATGTATTAGAATCAGAACCTACGGAAGTCTACCCCTTACATGCCTTGTAGTTAGAAGACTTTCTGCTAGAAAGGGGTACAAATAAAAATTTAGAAACTAGGAGGTATACACAGGCCAAAGTGAATGCCTGGCTCTATTTTCTGAAAAAGCAGGGTACATCCCTGAGAAGTGATAATACAAGATGTTTGCCTGACTTAACTCCATGGGCAAAGGCTGGAGGGGAAAGAGATCATGGTCCAATATCCTTCTAGGATGTATGTAGCTCCAACACATCATCAGACTTCCAAACCAATGCTTCTTGAGGCTTATGGTTTTTAAACAGGTATATGAAGCAGACTATCAACAGGATAGCAGCGCGTATCTGGGAACAGCCAGGCAAGACCCGACGGAACAGAATCAATGCTGGAAGGAGGCCAGAGAAAGCCGCAACGCACACAGCCACTTGGGCTGTAAATCAGGCCCCTGCAGGGAGGCAATTCTCTGTGGATCTCCTATGTCTCCTGCATGCTCAGGGCCTTCTGAAGACAAGATATATTAAATAACAATCTTGGGAGATACAGACAGTGTTTTCCTCTGGAAAGATTTAAGGTGTACTTTCCTGAGATGTTCCAGGTTGGTAAAGATAGAACATTCTTTCTCTCCCCAGAGACATTTGCCTATATCCCAGAACAGTAAAATTAAAGATGCCTCTCCCCTCATATAGTTAAGAAAAAATTGTGAAAATACATGCAAAGGATATATTCTAGCAATGAGACACAATTCCAATGACACAGGACTGAAAAATGACAAGAAATCAATTTTTTATAGACATCAACATGATAAAGAGAAGAGAAAATTTAGCATGATTCATTACCATCAGGCTTAAAAACAATAATATAGGAGAAGAAAAAGACAGTAGGTAAGATTTTTTAAACCATTTTATATCTGTTACTAACAGTGACCAGAGGGGAGGAGAGAGGGGATAATGGGGGAAAGAAGGGAAAGGGCCAAGCCAAGGAACACGAATAGAGGATCCATAGGCACAGATAAAGGGGTGGGAATGATTGTGGGACGAGGGGGGGATGGGACAGGGAAGAGCAATGGGGAAAAAGTTGGGATAATTGTAACTGAACAACAATAAAAAAAAGATTGAAATTAAATTAATAAGTACTTGTCAAACAACTAAGCTAAGATAGATTGACAAATATGGCTATACTATGTGTTGAACATAAATATGCAAAGAAGATAAATTTTAACAAAATTATCAACAAAGTTATAGAAAGTCCACAAAACAGAAACTACAACTAGCCATACATAGATGAAAATTATTCCCTTTTTAGAAAAAATGTATTAATGCAATTAAGAATATTAACCCTGACTTCATTCTTTATTGTACTGTAATATTCATTTTTACTTGTTATTTTTTGGTTTGAAACTGGCATAATTGTATATACAATTTCTAAAAAGGGAAATTTGTATTCTCTACCTTTGTTTTCTGACCATTATTATATTTCATTTTATTTCATCATTATTACTGAATAGTTTTGTCAGCAATAAGAAGGCTGTGCACAGTTATTTATTGCTCCATAACAATTGCCCCACAACTTAACAACTTAAAAACAAGAATTTATCCTCTCACAAGGATTCTGAGAGGTAGGAAAGCAGGCCCTTTCACTGGGCAGTTGCGCTCCAGGCCGCGAAGCTGCTGGACTGGGGAAGTGTCTGCTAACTTCGCTGGCTCTGGAAAACCTGATTCCAAGCCCATTCACAAAGCTGTAGGCAGGACACTCCAGTTTCTTGCTGTGTCAGCTTCTCCACAGAATGTTCATTACACAGCTTTCCCCGGAGCGAGTGATCTTTATCAGACAGAGTCAGCAAAATGGAAGCCATGCTTTCTTTGTTTTGTTTGTTTGTTTCATTGTTGTTGTTTATCAATAACCTAAACTGGCCAGTACACAGCATCACTTCTGCCTTGTTCTGTTGGTCATGCGCACCAACCCTGGTGCAATGTGGAAGGAGATTACACCACAGTATAAATACAAAGAGGGAGGGATCACTGGAGTCCATCTTAGAAACTTTCTTTCTACCACATGGCAGATGCTGAAAAATTATCTGCTCCGGGTCTCAAATATCCTAGGCATGTCACTGGTCCCTATTATCTGGAATAACTACTAATATTCATTCATTTGATACTCCTCCCATCTCACATTCCATTTGTCTTTTAGTCAGCAATTCAGCTGGTCAGGGTGCTATTGCAGAGTAAAGCAAGTTTTTATTTCTAAAGGATGTAAGCTTTTGGTAGGCTTACTGGCTGATGATTGCTAAAATTTCTCATACCCTGTGTGTGGCACTATTAGAATGCGCCCCAGAGGAAGCACTGGGACTGGACAGATGTCTTCCTTCTCCGTTACCTATAAGCAAACCTATTTCTTTCCGCTAATTAAGATTACATTGTAACCCTCTTTATTGTTCACTCCATTAGCATATGAGGAGTAATCAATGGCTTTGGGCTAGTCAGCATCCTATTCCCTGGGCCATGGTTGTGTAGCTGATGAAAGTATTTGTTTCTTGGGAATAAGGATTTACAAACCAGAAGGATGCAGAGTTGCCGGGAGAGAAAACAAATAATTTCCCATTAGACATAATTTATGAGGTGAGAGATGCTATTTACATTTACATCCCTTGTAAGCTGGTATAGTTAACATAGCTGCTCTTCCTCCTAGCACGTTTTCAAAAGTTGGTTAAAGAGAAAACTTCAGTGGGAGCCAGAGTAGTGAAAAGAGCTGCTTTGACAACAACCAAAAGCAAAAACAGAAAAATGAGACTTCTGAACTGTCCAAAAAATAGCTACAAATGCACCCCTTTGGCTCAAAAGAGAAACTGCTGATTGTATAGGTTATGATTATTTTTCCAATTTAGATACACAGGGAAAAAAATAAGTGTGTGCCCTGCACTAAAAGAAAATTATCCTCATGGGTCAAAAATAAGTCAAGAATACTGGCCCTTTTTTTCCATTATCATTTTTCTTAGGCTATGGAAGACAAGTAATGGTAATATTAAAGATTCTTTTTAAAATTCTTCTCTTTGGTTCTCCAACATACAATAAGCTAGAGAGTGACTTTTCGTTCAATAAGTGAGAATAATTCTAGAAATAGGGTGAGAGAGTAAAAAAAAAAATATTCTAACACTAGCAAACTTCCAGAATTAACTTTGAATAGATGCATTATCAGTATTTGTTGGTCTTGGCTTTATTATGTCTTTTTCATATCAGTTCAGTAATTCTATTTTTTTAAAAAATTTGTATGCCTTTTTTTTCTTTTCCTAAACCTTTTTTTTTCCTGTTACATAATTGCTTCCTTAATGACCATACAGCATACATTCTGAGTGAATAGTAATAGCTACAGAGTGATCAGGGTAAGGTCTTCTAAAATATATTGATAAAATCACATTTCTATTTGATTTCCTATTCTCCAACGAGGGCTACATTTACTTTAAAGCTTAAACTAGCTATTAGACCCAGTTACAAAAGCTGAAATCACTGGTTAATCATTCTTAGAGAATATTGGCAGACAGAAAAACAACAACAACAAAAGAAAAATTACTTTTGCCTCAAACAGGGGACACACATCTGGAAAACAGAAACGGGCAGGAGTGTGCCTGGGAATGATAATTTCTCAAAAGTACTCATTGACTAAATGAATTATTTATTTCATAGAGCCACCTAGTTCCTGAGAAAGGAGAGTAGCCACCCCCTTGCCTGGAAATCTAAACATTTGGCAAATACGTTGAGACACAATGCCTGTCCTCCCTCTGCACCCAGCATTTCTCACTGTCTCCAGGAACATACCCAAGGTCAGGGCTCAGCACAGACTGTACAGGAAACCAATCTAGAGTAGAGGAGGGAATGTTTATCAAATGAAGGAAATACACGGGACCTGACTGATATACAGACAGCAGCAGGATCTTTGAGGACTAATGTGAGATGGCTTCAGAATGTGGTGGGGGTAGAATATAGGATGGTTAAGGGATAAATTAATGAAATAATTCAGTGTTCAACCTTAAGTCAACAATACTTGCAACATGGCCAAATACTCTGCTGGTGTGAGGTTTTCTCGTTGTTGTTGTGTTGTTGTTTTTAGCTGGACATGATAATGGGCCATCGTAAATGCAGTGGACATTAGAGAACTGCTTTAACAAAACACTGCGAACCAGGTCAAAGGTCTCAGAGACGGGGTTGTGAGACTGGGTGTCACATATGAGAAGGGAGTATTCTCCCCCTCCCTCCCTATGTTCATGGGATGGCCCCATGTACACTTAGGCAAAAAAAAGGTTTACTGGTGAAGATGACATGAGCGTCTCTGAGAAGCGTGATGACAGTGGCCTCTGACAGTTGCTGCTGTTCCGTGCTCTCAGGACACCATGCTCCCTAGAGTCACTGCGGAGATCAGATTTCAGAGTGTCAGAGCCGGAAGGCAGCACTAAACTGTCTTTTAGTTTTAATTTTTATTTTGAAATAATTTCACACTGACAAAAAAATAGCAGAAACAGCACAGAGACCTTTTCAACCCATGGCACTGGGACAGCGGGATATCCACAGGCAAGAAAATGGAACTGAAGCCCTACTGTACACCACATGTATAAGCATTAACTCCAAATAAATCGCTGGTCTCACTGTTTTGGCTGAAACTATAAAAACAATTAAAAGAACACATAGAAGTAAAGCTGCATGGTCTTGGATCAAGTAATAGTTTCTTAGATATGAACCAAAATCTCAAGTGAGAAAGAAAAAATAGATAAATAGGACAGCGTCAAAATTACAAACTTCTGTGCTTCAAAGGACACCATCAAAGAAATGGAAAAACAACTCACAGGAGATAAAATATTTGCAAATCATATATCAGATTTGCAAGTCATATAAGGGATTTATGCCTTGAATATACAAAGAATTCTTACAACTTAAAAATAAAAATTATAAATAATTTAACCTAAAAATGGGCAAATTATTTGAATAAGCGTTGCTCTAAAATGCAAATGTCCAATATACACATGAAAAGATGCTCAATAGCATTAGTCATTAGAGAAATGCAAGTCAAACCCACAAAGAGAGATAGTATTTCATTCGTGTCCGCTAGGATGGCTAAATTAAAAAGGCAAAGAATTACAACTCTTTAGGAGGATATCTAGAAATTGCTGGTGGAAATGTAAAATGGTCCAGTTATTTTGGAAGAGTTTGACAGATCTTCAAAGTATGAAACATAGTGTTACCACACAGATTTGTAATTCTACTTCTAGTTACAGAACCAAGAGAAGGAAAATGAGTAAAGCTAGCATTACCCCTTCAAAAAATAAAAATATCCCAATGCCCATCAACTGATGAATGGATTTAACAAGTGTGATATAGTCACACAATGGAGCATTACCCACCCATAAAAAGAAAGGAAGTATTGACATGCTACATTGATTGACCTTGAAAACATTATACTAAGTGAAAGAGCCCAGTCACAAAAAGACACATGTGCATGTCAAGAACAGGCAAATCCATAAAGACAGAAAGTAAATTCACAGTTGGCAGGAGATACATTTGGAGGAGGGGGAGGAGAAATGACGTCTAATGGGTACAGTATCTCTTTTTAGGGTGACGAAAGTGTTCTGAAATTATATAGTGCTGATGGTTGCACAATTCTGAACTGTACATTTTAAGAGAATGAATTTTATGGTATGTGAATTACACCCTAATAAAGCTGATATTTAAAAATGAAAACCACACAAAATCTAATAGAAAATTTGAAAAGCCCTTATCTATCAAAGAAATTTTTTAAAAATAGGACAGGGTTTATATATACTCTTCACTCAGTTTCCTCTAATATTAACAGCTAACATAACTGCAGTAAAAGTATCGAAACCAGGAAATTAACACTGATGTAGTGTGAGAAGCGAAACTACAGAGCTTATTCAAATTTTACTGTGTGTGCCTCTGGTGTCCTTTTCTGTTCCAGGATTCAAGCCAGTCAGGGGGAACTATGTCTGGAACCAGGGTATTCCCTAGGGTATCTCTTCAACCTATGAAAATATTTTTATTTCAGAGATTAAGAATTGAGCCCTGGCTGGTGTGGCTCAGTGGATTGAGTGTGGGCCTGTGAACCATAGGGTTGCTGGTTCGATTCCCAATCAGGGCACATGCTGGGGTTGTGGACCAGGTCCCCAGTAGAGGGTGTGCAAGAGGCAACCACACATTCATGTTTCTCTCCCTTTCTTTTCTCCCTCCCTTCCCTTCTCTAAAAAATAAGTAAATAAAATCTTTTTAAAAATTGTAGGATTCTTTGAGACAGACAGGAATAGAGGGAGGACAAGAAAAGCCCTCTAGATAGTGGAGCAGATGCTAGGTGAAATAAGACACACAGAGAAAGACAAATACTGTATGATCTCAGTTACAGGTAGAATCAAGAGGGAAAAAAAGAACCTCAAGAGAACAGGTTGGCAGTTCCCAAAGGCAAGGGTGGGGGATGGGCAAAATAAAGGTCATCAAAAGGTAGAGATTTCCAGTTATAAGATAAATGCTGGGGAGCTACTGTACAGCATAGTCACATGATGTACATGATTACAGTGAACAATTCTGTACTGCGTAGAGTCGCGCTCTCTACATGACAGTGTTTTGGTCAACGACAGACCACATATACAACAGTGGTCCCATAACATAGCAGTGGAGCTGAAAACTTCCTATCGCCGTGGCAATGTTGTAGCGCGGTGCATTTCTCACATGCTTGTGGTGATGCTGGTATAAACCAACCTGCTGCACTGCCAGTCCTGTACAGGTATAGCACATACAGTTATGTGCAGTACCTAATACGTGATAATGATAGTATATGACTAGGTTACTGGTTTATATGTTTACCATACTTTGTATCCTTATTTGACCATGTGCTCTATTATAAAAAAATGTTTACTGTGAAACAGTATGTCGTGTTATGCCAGCAGCAGCCTCATATGTCTCCTCTTTACCACCTCTCTTAGTGGCATTGTGTTCTCTTACGCTTGACTTAATCTGCTGTTGCATACATTTAGTGAAACTAAGTTTACAGTGTTCATAAAATCTGTAGCCGTGTATAGTAACACTCTAGGCCTCCACATTCACTCACCACTGACCCACCCAGCGCAACTTCAGTCCTGCAAGATCCATTCCTGTCGAATGCCCAATACTGGTGTAGCATTTTTATACTTTATACTGCCCTTGGACTGACGCTCCTCTATGTTTAGATATGCAGATACTGACCGTTGTGTTGCAGTTGCCTACCGTATTCAGCACAGTAACAAGCTGTGCAGGCTTCTAGCCTGGGAGCAGCAGGCTGTCTATACAGGTGTGCAGGCTACACCACATAGGACTGTGCAAGTGCACGCTGTGATATTCACAAAACACAACAAGTCACCTAACATCGCCTTTCTCAGAGTGCATTCCTATCATTCAGTGATGCATAACTGCATTTGAAAGTTACTAAGAGAGTAGATCTTAAAAGTTCTCATCACAAGCACAAAAAATAATTGTAACTGTGTGGTGATAAATATTAACTAAACTTAATATGGCATTTATTTTGCAATATGTACATATGCCAAATTATTGTGTTTTATGCATAAAACCAGTACAATGGTATATATGTCAGTTATATCTCCATTAAAATTATCTGTGGTTGCCAAGGACTTGGGCAGGAGATGAATAGTTGGAACACAGAGAAGTTCTGATAAAATGAAACTATGATGTCTGGAACAATGAGTGGATACATGGGATGTAATATCTGCCAAAAACCATAAGAGGTACAACAGGAAAAATAAGCCATAAAGGAAACAATGGACTTTGGTTGATCGTGATGTGTCAATGATAGTGCACTGATTGTCATACATCTACCACCACCGTGTAAAGAGATGTCAGTGGTGTGGAGAGAGCAGGAGGGGGTTGTGAGTGTGGAGGAACTCTCTGTACTTTTTGCTCCATTTTGCTGTAAAACTACTAAAACTTCTCTAAAAATTAAAAAAAGATTAATATGAAAATACACTAGATGACATTGACAGCAGATTAAACATTGTAGAAGAAACAATTAGACATTGAACAATCAAACATTACAGACATAGTAATGTAAACCATCCCAAATGAAACACTGATAGAAAAGACTGAAAAAATATGAACAGAGCTTCAGAGAGCTATAAACTATCTTTACTTACTCTATGTCCACAAATTTGATAACCTAGATATAATGCAACAATTTTTTTGAAAGACACAATTTGCCAAAAGTCACACAAGAAGATGTAGATTATCTGACTAGGCCTATTGAATCAATAATTTTAACCTCTCAAAGCAGAAAGCACAAGGCCCTGCTGGTTTTACTGGTGAATTCTATCAAAACATTTAGGGAAGAATTAATACCAATTCTTCACAATCCCTTTCAGAGACTAGAAGAAAAGGGAATGCTTCCTAATTCATTATATGTGTCAAGCATTATCCTAATACCAAAGCAAAACAAAGACAGTATAAGAAAAGAAAACTATAAGCAATATCTCACATGAACATAGATGCAAAAATCAACAGAATAAAATCATACACCAAAAACAAGTGAAATTTATCCCAGGTGTGCAATGCTTGTTTCAACATTCAAAAATCAACTAAATGTGATCTTCCACATCAACAGACTAAAAAAAGAAAAATCCCATTTATATCATAGAGTCTGGAAAAGCATTGGATAAGTCATTGAATAATAAATAAATGAGATAAAGGGGAAGAAAAGAAATGCCCTGAAAGCGTGGTAGAGGACACACATATTGTGAGAGTGAATCTCAGTCCACAAAATTGGCCATGGAAGATATAATCTTCTGGAATCAGCCTAATTGTGTTTTGTAGTCATCATCTTACCAGTCTGTCAAAAAGCTCAATATCAATAATAACTCTGACCCAGCTTCTTCACTCCATTCCAGAGATGCTCCTCGTCTTTATGTGACCACGTGCACCAGGTCCCAGTGGCTCATCCATGTAGTACCCCACCTCATGCCATCCACTCTGATGCAACTGTATCTATCATCCTTAGCACTAGAAGTTTAGATGAGGTTGGGAAGCACCTTCCCATATGTCTAGGAAGCACCTTCCCCTAAGTATAACAGTGCAACCTTATCAAATCTTGCCACCTTTCTTGGATGCTTTGAGAGAATAAGTCTCCACTGCTTGCAGCATTTACAGAGGAAAATAATACTTTTCAATGCTATCCTAAAGCCACTTTTATCTTGATCTCTTCAATAAGTTTAGGTTTTGCAAAAGATAAGCTCTTTTAGCCTTCAAAAAAGGCCTAAGGCAAAAAATATTCAAAGGCTCTAGCTTCTTCCTGGGAAAGGGAAAATGAAGCAGAGGAAACAGAAATCATGGTAATAAACATAAAATTTATGCTATCCTGCAGAAAAACTGGCAATTCAAACAGAGGTAAATGCTGACCAGGGAATTATCAAATGTTATAGAAGAGGTGTGTCTAACCCAGACTTGGGGAGGTCAGGGAAATTTCATGAAAGAGCTAATGTCTAAGCTGAAACCGAAAGATGAATTAAGAGTTAGCCAGGAAAAGGGGAATGGGATGGGAAGCTAATGCGTGTAGTCTCTGAGGAAGAAGAAGGCAGGCTTGAAACACTGGCAGGAATTCAGTGAGTCTACAGATCAGAAAATGAGATACAGTGCTGAGTGATGAATTTAAGAGGTTGGATTGATGGAGAAGCTTGTCAGCCATAGTAAAGAGTCTGATTTTTACTCTGTGAGCAAGAGATAGCCATTAAAATGTTTATTTTCTTTTAATCCTCACCTGAGGATATTCTTAAAGGGGAAGGAGGGAGAGTAAGAGCTAGAGAAACATTGATCAGTTGCCTTTCGCACTAACACGGATTGAGGTTCGAACCCATAATGCGAGCATGTGCCCTGACCAGGAATCGAACCTGTGGCCTTGGGGTTTACAGGCTGCCCCTCCAACCCATTGAGCAACATTGGCCAGGGCTCATTAAAATGTTTAAACCTAGGAAAGACCAAAACAAAACACCGGATCTTCTCAGTTTAAAAGATCATGTTAGTTTCAAAGTAGACAACTGGGGTGCAGGGTAGCCCCGATAGTGAACAAAGAGAGAAGTGGAAGGACTCTTAATAATCCTCAGGAGAAATGATACTAGTGTGACCTTGAGAAGTAGCAGAGGAAATGGAGAGAAGTGGGCATCTTTCAAAGATATGAGATTGTAAAATTTACTAGATAAGACAATGTTATATTTCATGGAATTTAAAACTCCATTGATTTAAAATGTATCATTTTACACTGGACTAGAAAGGAAAAACCTGCTAATTAATAAGACTTGATCGATTGTTAGAAGCATCCACCATTGGCTGTGAGAAGCACCACAATCTCAGGGATGTAAAATGTGGGGGGAAATGTGCCTTGAGGACTGATAAAGCACAGTAGACTGGATGTAGGCAGAGAGGAAGGAGGCAAAGATACGACTGGGCAGCTGAATTAGATATGAATGAGAGGGCAGAATGTGAAGACTGGGGAAGAGAGGCATGAAGAAATGGTGAGCCCAACTTTGAGGCAGCTGCATTTGAAGTAGCTGTGTAATACCTAAATGGACATGTCTGGTAGTCAGTTTGTTATGTGGGTGTGGAATTTAAGGAGACAGAGGTCTGAACTAGAAATCAAGAGACGTGGGAAATTTTCAGAATGTGTTTGGAAAAAAAATGAAACTACTATTAGGAGTAAGAGACTGGTCAACTGTGAAACACTATTAAATGGTTAAATAAAACTGAAACTTATTCCTTTCCACTGGCATTTTTATAAGTGGGTGGGCACTGATTATACAGGCTGGGGAATAAGGTAGATTCTCAAAAGGGAAGGCAAGATAGAAGAAAAGTAAGGGACTGGCAGAAGAACAAGCTTACAGGAGAAACCAATGCTGAAAGAAGGCACAGAGATGAGTGAAGAGAGAAGGAGCATTAGAAACAAACTTCACCTGACTCCCATTAGCTACAGGGGACCTAATGGACAAGGCATAATCTAGGCTATTAATTTTTCCTTTTGATGAGAATTATATTGCATTAACTTCTTCATATTTATAATTTGCTAAAGATTATGTACTAGTTAGTCATAGGGAATAGAAAAGCTTATCAATCAAGTCCTCTTTACATACAAGGTCTGCCTGGAAAAAGTCCAGCCGTTGTTAATATAACAAGAACTGTTCGCCCAACGTCGATGTAGCCTGGCAGCCAAGAAGAGTGGACAGGAATGCACATGTGTGAACAATGACGACTTCACCATACTGGTCAGTGGGGGCAGTAGATGCCATTGAGTGAGCGTATGTACTGTGTGGCTGTAACCTTCAAAATGACTGAGCGAGTAGAGCAAATTTTGCATTAGGCTTGAACATTCCTCTGCAGAACCTATTCAGATGATTCAGAAGACCACAGCTATGAGCAACTGGTTATTGGCAGCTTTGTCACAACAACATGCCTGCTCATGCATCCCGTCTCGTGCGATTGTTTGAAAAAAAACATCAAATCACCCAGGTGGCTCAGGCCCTCTACAGACCTGATTTAATGCCCTGCACATCTGGATTTTCCCAAAACTAAAATCACCTTTGAAAGGGAAGAAATTTCAGACTGTTGATGAGATTCAGGAAAATACGATGGAGCAGCTGGTGGTGATTGGGAGAACTGTGTGAGATCGCAAGGTGCCTACTTTGAAGGGGACAGAGGCACCATTGTCCTATGTACAATATTTGTTGTAACCCGTATTTTGTAAAGTGAATGTCTCTATTTTTCCTATTACATGGCTGGATACCTTCTGGACAGATCTCATATATGAACTATGTGACCCCCAAACGCGGATGTGAAAGCCCCAACCTCCAACATGACTGTATTTGTAGGGGGTCTACAAAGATGGGGGTCTTTAAAGAGGTGATTAAATTAAATGAAGTCGTAGGGTGAGACCCTAATTCAATGGGACTGGTGTCCTTACAGGACGAGGAAGAGACACTAGGCGTGCATGAGCACAGAGGGATGGCCATGTGAGGACACAGCAGGAAGGCAGCCATTTGTAAGCCAAGGAGAGAGGCCTCAGAGAAGTCAACTCTGCCAACATTTTGATCTTGGACTTCTAGCCTCCAGAACTGTCAGAAAATAAATCCCTGCTGTTTAAAGCTCCGAGCTGGAGGGAGGGTGGGAAGGAGCGAGTGTAGGAGGCAGGGAAGGAAGCAGGAAAATTAATGCTGCTAAATTTCTGTTCATAGATCACAGTAATGGGCAAATTTTACTAGCTCCTGCCCCTTAAGTTAGAATTTAATATTTAATTAAAACTGAGTTTCAAATGTTCCTTTATGAGTTTCATTTAAATACCTTTTATTACTATTTTAAAATCCAGTTTTTAACCCAAGGAAACTCTAACTAGAGTTATTCTAATTAGAATATAAAGTATTAAGCTTATTACCTGGAATTCTTAGTTTAGATATTGCTAGGCATAACTTTTGGCCAAAAACTTGGATTGCTTTCCACAGTATCAAAATATTTTTTTATTTTTTTGAGTTGAACTTTGCTTACCCTGACATTCCTAAAACTATACTGTCCTGGAGTTGGGTGGACAATTAACTAGTTATGAATTTTAGGGTTTTCTTTTTACTGACTCAGCACTTCTAGTTGGCATAACCTATGAACTCACAACCAGTTTCTGCCTTCCTTATTCCAGCTTTAAGTCAACAAGTCCCTACAAGTACACCCAACAAGTTGAGAAAGTCTATTTGGAATCATTAAGAACTTATACTACATTCAGAAGCATTCATTTTTATATGGCATACTTACAATAATTATGCTATGAGCACATCAGTTTTAAATGCATATATAGCTCTGAAATCTAAAATATATGTCATGTTCACTCCAAAGTTTCATATTATGTAGTTATATAATGAAATTCTATTTTTAACTGTTTGCTGCAAGCATTGATGCTAATCCTTGACTTGAGAACAGCAACCATATTAGAAAGACATGTGAATATAAAGTAGACAGTAGTTTTGCTCCATACTAAGATACGTACAGAAAAAAACAAAATTAAATCCCCTTTTCCCCCTAAACTGCACTGTTGGAAACTTGAACAAAAAATATTAGTTTTAAAAGTTCTGTAGTTTGAACTTTCATTTCTGCCTTAGTACATGAACCAAAATACACTGAAAGAGAATGATACCAAACTTTCAGGATAGGTCCTATTTTTCTTGTTTTTGGAGTTTGGGGATAATGCAAAGAGTTCTTGGGTAATATAAAGTTTGGAATACAAATTCGTTGGCTCAAACCCTATCAGGGCAAGGATGTTAGAAGGATATTAGAAGCTCCCACCCCTCTGGAGAAAAGACGGGGCACTGTACCTCTGTAATGCCCCACTGCAAATGCTTCTGAGATGATGGAAAGGTCAGCTGAAAAGAGACCCGTGAAGATAAAAGGTTCTTGTTTCACTCTCACCTCATTAGATCCTTTTTACTTTGGTCTGGGCACTACTTACCTTCAGAAAGTGGGAGAAGATGCAGATGATGGAGCACCTGAAGCCAAGGTAGGGACAGTGTGTCCTGAAAACAATAAGGAAACCAGTTTGGTTCTTCAGAGAATTATGAGCATTAAGGTGGTGCACTGACCTGGCTTCCCTAGGAAAGCAGAGCCTGAGGCAAAGGTTTGTTTGGAGGGTGATTTCAGGGAGCAGTCATAAAGGTTAGGGTGAGCAGAAACAAATTTCTGCAAGTTGTCCACAGGAATTGGGGACTAATGATCAATCCTAAGAACTCTTCTGAGGAGGTTTGTGAAGCACATCTCATAAGGAAAGTGAAGGGGACAAGCATTTGTCCAACAGCGTTTACCCCCCACTGGTAGGAGTGGCCTTAGGGGCATCGGCTCCCTGCTCTTCCAGCTTGTACACATGTGAGTGCTGTGTGGGCTTCTCTGCGCATTCTGAGGATGGTGCCATGCTGTACTCACATGAACCTGGGTGATGCTGGTCACCACGACAGTACCTGGTGTGAGGGAGGAGCTAAGAGGATTTGATATACTGCACAAGGACGCACCCCTGTCACTTCTTAGATCACCTCGTACCCACTGGTAAGTGCAACCCTTAAGGTGCTGGCCAGCCACAGTGCCTGAAAGGACTTGGAGATTTTTGATGACAGACCCTCTTGCTCAGCTGATCTCACGGCCGTAGCTGATATTCATCACCTCCCTCCTCCATCAGCCCCTCTCTATGTTCCTCACGGTAAGCCAGTTCAGCTGGCCTAGGACTCTTGACTGTTCCCTTAATCCAGACCTTGATCTTCTAGTATTTTATGTCTACAATGACTAGTTTAATGTGTCGGCTTGACTGAGTCATGGAGCCTAGATATATTATCAAACATAATTCTGGGTGTTTCTGTAGGGGTGTTTTTTGATGTGTTTAACATTTAAATTGGTAGACTGAGTAAAGCAGATTGCCCTCCCTACTGTGGGTGGGCCTTATCCAGTCAGTTGAAGGCCTCACTAGAACAAAAAGCTGACCCTCCTCTGAATATGATAGAATTTCTCGTGCTTCAATTTACAATAGCCAAGTACTGGAAGCAACCGAAGTGCCCATCAGCAAACGAGTGGATCCAAAAACTATGGTATATTTACACAATGGAATTCTACGCAGCAGAGAGAAAGAAGGAGCTTATACCCTTTGCAACAGCATGGATGAAACTGGAGAGCATTATGCTAAGTGAAATAAGCCAGGAAGTGAGGGACAAATACCATATGATCTCACCTTTAACTGGAACATAGTCAATAGAAGAAAAAAGCAAACAAAATATAACCAGAGACATTGAAGTTAAGAACAATCTAACAATAGCCAGGGCGGGGGTGGGGGATGGGGGTGGGGACAGTGGGTAGAGGGGATTACAGGAACTACTATAAAGGACACATGGACAAAACCAAGGGGGAGGATGGAGAGGGGGGAGGGAGGTGGGTTCAGCTGGGGTGGGGTGGAGGGATGGGGAGAAAAGGCATACAACTGTAATTGAATAACAATAAAAAAAAAAAGAAAAATATCCAAAAAAAAAAAAAAAAGAAAGAAAGAAAAAGAAAGCGGGCTTACAAGAAGTCAAATAAAAATCTGCATTTTGACATGAAAAAAAAAAAAAAAGAATTGCTCGTGCTTGACTCACTTCCATTCTGGGACACTGATGTTTTTCCTGTCTTTGGAAAGGTCTTCCTGGGTCTCCAGCCTCCTGCGCCTTCTGAATGAACTACATCATTGGGTCTCCTGAGCCCGCAGCTTGTCGACTGCAGATCTTAGGATCTGTCCTCTGCAGAACCCTCAATAATTCGGATCCTTCGTCACCTTGCCTTTGTGAGTCATGGATGCTGAATTGCTCATTCACAGTGACCTCCAGACACAGAGCGCGCCTTCTCATCACCTGCTCTGCATCCCTCACAGCTCTTCTCCTTCTTCTCTATGCCACCGTCTAACTGCATAATAAATTATTTCCTTCTTCAACATTCTCAAGAAGGTGTTTAGCTTCTGCCTGGAAAGTAGCAGAGAAAAGCACCTCACTATATTGTAAGATAACTAACCTACACCCCAAAAGCTCTATTAGATGTTGCCTCCTTATAATATTCCAAAATCTGTTTCCTGTAACTTTGACCTATTAGTACTTTGATCTGTCAGGAGTGACATGAAATAAGTCTAATGCTTCTCATAATAACAACTTGGGGGGGGGGGAAACGTTGAATATAGAAATAGTGCCTTTCCTTCTAGCTAAAAGATACCTCAGGTTCCCTCATAAAATATTATGGCTCCCAGTTTTCTCATCTCTTCATTTGCTTTCCTTGAACACAGGTCAGGTGCCTGTGGCCCTTCTAAGCTGTGTTGCCTTGCCCTGAAGTGAGCACAGGACTCAGCCATAGTCTCACCAGTACAAAATGAAAAGGGACTGTTTCTTTTTATTTTTTAAGATTTTATTTATTTATTTATTTATTTATTTATTTATTAATTATTTATAGAGAGAGAGAGAGAGGGGAAGGGAGGGAGAAAAAGGGAGAGAAATATCAATGTGTGGTTGCCTCTCAAGTGCCCCCTACTGGGGCCCTGGCCAACAAACCAGGCATGTGCCCTGACTGGGAATTGAACTGGTGACCCTTTGGTTCACTGACCAGCACTCAATCCACTGAGCCACACCAGCCAGGGCATAAAAGGGACTATTCTCCTGTCTAGAGAATTCTGTACCACTCTGACCAGCCGTGGGACACAGCTATCTGTGTGTTTACCCTCTGATAATGCCATTTCCTGCATATAAACATCCTCAGTCTCGCTGTGTGTCCTCCACAGATACACATTCATCTAGGAGTGCTTCCGACCTCGCGGTCACATGCAGTAAAGGCAAACTCGGGCTATCTGCCTGAGGCATCTTCTTCCAAACTCCTAGCCTTGGTCTGAGGAGGCAGAATATCAATTGACACGAATTGGGGAATGTGCAGTGTATTTTAATCGTCCCCCACATAGCTATACAAAACCACATCTGCAAATATGAAAAATCTGGCTTTGGTCCCACTGGCTGAAGGTTTTTATTCAAAGGCTTCATCAAGATTTCCTTCTACCGATAATGCCTAAGGAGACACTGGAACAACCCTCTCTCCCTCAGTGCCAGTATCACAGGCACACCCTGTAGACAGGGCAAACCCCTTCTCAGAATGGGTACAAAAATGCCATGTTATCAATCCCTTTCGACCTCAGTTTGATGGAACTGAACTGTCTAATTTTGCTCTCAAGGATCACTAAGGGTTCTGTCCATTGCAGGATGATGGAGTTTCAGTTGGACCACAGCCAAGCTAGTAAGTTACAAATAAAGTCATTAATACCTTCCTGCTTTGAGAAACATATCTATCTAGTCATGGGCAATGCTCTCTGTATGCCTCCCCGAAAAGTGAGAAGGACTAATTTGTTCAGATATCTGGGGGAAGAAAAATAAAACACGCCAACTTGTTTTAACTCTAATTTTGAAACAGTTTCAGAACTACAGAAAAATTGCAAAGAGAACATAGAGAGTTCACATAAACTCCACACCCAGAGTGCCCCATTAGTAATGGTCCATTTGTCACAATCAGTAAACCAATGTTAATGCATTATCATTAATTAAAGTCCATACTATATTCAGATTTCATTAGGTTTTTTTTTCCCTAATTTTCTCTCTGTTTCAGAATTTCATTCAGGATATCACGTTGCATTTAGTCATCACCTCTTGTTAGACGAGACTAACGCTGGCAGTGACAGTTTCTCAGACTTTTTCTCCTTTTTTATGGCCTTGGAGTTTTGAGTAATACTGATAAGATATTTTAAAGAATATCGCCCAGGTGAGATTTATGTGATTTTTTTTCTCATTATTCGACTGGGTTTGTGAATTTGGGGGAGGAAGAATACAAGGATAAAGTGCTATTCCATTATATCAAGAGTACATACCATCCACATGAGTTATCACTGTTGACATTGACCTTGATCACCAGGCTGAGGGGTCAAATACACTGCTATTTTGAAAGAACCGAAATTAGGTGTAGCTCTTATTTAAACAATGCCTTAAAACATGATGGAGTGGGGAGCTATGCTTCTCCTGTTTGAGGATAGAGTATCTGCATAAATTATTTATAATTCTTCTGTATATGGGCCGTCTGTTCTCCCCCATTTATTGATTTATTCAATCATTAATTCATATCAGCATGGACTGCATATATTCAGTTTATAATCATGTAACATGTTGTGTCTTATGTGATTCATCGTATGTTATATGTAGCTTTACTTCACTCATTTTTAATGTAACTATGGTGTTAACGTGCAATAACTTGTATGTCCATATGACTATTGATTTATGGTGGTAGTGTTTTGAATAACAAATTCAGGAGCAGCATAATTATGACTAACCACCTGATTTCTTGGTATCATGAAACTTGGAATTCATTGATATTTTTTAAAGTACCCAAATTTGGATGCCTCTGATTTAAGCTTTGTCATACAACACATAAACACCAGGAAGACTTCTGATTATAATTTGGCCTCTCTGCCTGAATTATCCGCCTACAGAGAGAAAATTATATAATCGATTACAAGTAGTCCAGTTTTTGTGACAATGGGACTTAATGTGAGTGAAATAAATGGGCAGTATGTTTTCATACATCTGTCTCAGGGGGTTGGTTAATAAGTCCATCTCAAAGAATCTCCTTTGCCACGCTGATAAAATCGGGTAATAAATTCCAATTCATGCGGCCGCTTGGTAGGCAAGCAGACACTCTTCTGTGGACAGGCGTTTCCTGCTCTCCCTCAACTGTGAACATAGTCAAGCAAGAGCCTAAGTTCCCACTTGAACTTGTATAATATCTCATTCCTACGATCCCCACTATGGGAAAATCGAATAAGGCAATGCAACAAAAATTCTGCCAGAAGTTTATTAATGTGTCTTATTTGTAAGGATTTTTATAATACTTTTAACTGATTCATACTTTTCATAATTTACTCATTCTTTTACCTGTCCTAATTTTGTTGATTGTCTGTGACAGAATTTTGCTTTGTTTTCTTTTTAGGAGCACAAAATTCGAAATATAGTATTAAGAAAACTGTATTAAGGATTTTGAAGAAAAAAATAGATAGTAACTGAATTTCTAAAAGTACCCCATGTATTCAAAATTCCTCCAGGGGGTTGTATTTAATTCAGAGAAGAGTAGGTCAAACCTCCTAAAATCAATTTCTAATCAAATAGCTACTCTCTACTCCTATAATATTTATTTTATAGCTCTTTTATTAATGTCATCTTGTATTTCTCCTCAAAACAAAATTACATGACTTTTATGTTCGCCACCGTAACATTTTTCATTTCTTGTCTGGATTTGTGTTAGAACAAAAGTAAAAATAATTCGCCCTTAAAATAAATTATATGGGAGGCTTTCATTTTAATCTTCCCTAAATGCATTTTGATTATTTTTATAACAAATTCTGGGAAATGGATTACCGGGAATCTATTCTTTTAATTACCCTTTCTTGTATTAGGCTCTTCAAATGCATGGCTTTTACAGATGTAAAGAAAGTTTAGTCAGTTTCTGGGATAATTTTATAGTCTTGTTAGAAAGCATCCAAGTCGGAATGAAAGCTGAGAAACAATGACTTGCTTTCTCGTAGCTGTCATTCACCATATATCGCCATCTGCTGGGAAGATTGAGCACTGCAATTATGTACCAGACCACAAGCAAATAGTTTTTGTAGTTTGAAGTGGGTGGCAGGAAAGGCAAGGATTAAATTAATTTGAAAATACCAAATTTATTAAATAAATTACATAATTTGATACTTTATATTAAATTATTATTAGCTTTCAATAGTTATATCCGATGTTCATTTAAAAAGAAAAACAAAAATGAAAGATAATTATACTTCCCATGAAAGCAGATACCATTTGCCATCTCTACTGTGTCCATTTCTCAGTCACCAGAAGGGGTGCCTAAGTGTCATTTCCAGGAAAGTAGTAAGTAGCATTTGAAAGGGTTGAATAATTGAATGAATGAATGGTAGCCACTTTATCCAAGAAGTAGACATATTTCCTATGGCAGAAAATGATTTCTATAAAGTGCAATTTAAACAAAAAGCATTAGCTAATTAAAAGCACTCTTAACCTCTGCTACAGGCCTACATAGACTAAGAGCTAATCCATATAAAATAATATTACCAGAACTGCAATGGGAGTTGATAAATATCTTAACACTCTAAAATATCTTGAAATGATTAATAATATCTATGAAATAAAAATGCTACACATTTGTGAAATTGTGTCATTAAAGTATCAGTTTGCATTATGTCCATGTCCAAAGAACTTTAGATGGGCCCTCAGTATTATTAATGACTTGCTTATAAGTTTATAACTTTGAGTGCTGTAGACTAGGGTATGAATACGCTATCTGACACGTATGAGTTTGGAATATTTTTTTAATTTGTAATGCAAGTTCTTTAATTAAGAACAAGGTCAATAATTCTCCTCCAAGTTCCACAGTCTTCGTAACCCTGGCTTCTAACATAGGTCTTAGCATAGAGGAGACACTCGAGTATTTATTGAGTTATTTGAATTTAACTTAGGTACTGTATATAAATATTCAATGCAAGTAATATGTGCAAAACTATTTATATGACTTTTCCATCAATAAAATATACAAGCTTACTGGGAACAGAAAGTATGCATTTGTTTGTTTTATATATCCAACAGTCTGATTAGAGATGGTAAATGGTAAATAATAAATGCTTATCATTCACACTTAATCAAGGGAGATTATAAAATACTTTGAGAAGTAAATACAGACTGCCCTTAAGATAGGGCAAGATAAAGTGATGAGCTCACTTTTGGTTCCTGGATACTGTTATTTTTTTTAGAAATTTATCATTTTACATATTGGTGAGATATAATAAAGATTAAAACTTAGTTTGGTCAAGGTCATGTAACCAGGAAGAGTTAAGACTCAGATCCAAGTTTGCCTATAGCTCCCACCCCTCCATCCCATCACCACCCCCCTCACTGCTCATCCTACCACACTCAGTGTCAAAGCTTCAAAGGGTTTAGCATGTACCAAGTTCCACCAGTTCTACTGTTCAGCCAAATAAGTGCCTTTTTATATTTATAGCTTCTCTCCTGAGAAAGCAAGTGCATGCTAGAAATAGCTAGTAAGCAGTTTTACATATGTAAAAACTACATAAGGTAGTTTTACATATAGGCAAGTTTTATAGCAATAAGGCACAATGAATTTTCCTCTGTATTCTAGAAATAAAGAACCCAACCTCCTTTTATGCAAAATTTTGGGGGCCACTAGGAAAAGAGGGCATGCATTTCAAGGGGGTTATTCATTTACCTTCATGCTTGAGCATGGAAGAAAAATGGGGCTTTGATGAAATGCAACAAAAATTGAACCTATATTGTGGGAGATCTGCACTTACAATGTCTTAGTTATTTAGAAGATCCAGGCCAAATGCTGTGTAACTAGGCCATCTGGCCTAAATTTACCTCTCCCCGTCCAGCTCAGGTTTTGAAATGCTGTGATGGTTACATGTTTGTTAGTAATTTCCACTACCTCTTCTTTTCTGCTGGTATGCTTGTGGTGAGCTCCAGATCTCTAGGCAAAAGCAAGGGACTGACATTTCCCAACCCCCAGCCACCCACAACTACAGAAGCAAAATATAATTCTGTGCCTTCTGAAGACACTCCGTCGATACTAGAGGAAGTAACATGATACAAATATTTCAAAAGTGAGCTTCAGTTACATAGACAAGTCCTATGAATGTAGAAATGAACTGAGAAAATTAGGCAATTTTGAAAGCAAATAATAAAGTGTATCAAGGAGCAGTGGATGGAGAGAAATCACATTTTTAGAAAAAGGACACCCTTGGAACTTTAGTTACCTACATGTCCCCTTAACTCCAGAACATATACAAAGCTTAAAACTGGAAATTTACACTTGATAGGTTTCTTTTTGTGTCTTCACAGAAGTTTGTTCTTTCCTGTATTACTGTGGTTGTGAAGTGCTAAATTGTAACTATTGTCATTGATGGGGACCCCAAAACACCCTGGAATTATCTTCTGGGAGGCAAGTCCCTTGTAGTACAGTCTTCTCCTACTAGGTGAGTGTTCTAGAAGCCCATCTATATCAGTGCACCAGCTGGCGTTGTTGTGAGAGGCTGTGTTTAGCTTCAGTGAATTGTTTTTGAAGACTCAGCACATTTGTCCATCTCATGAGGGGTGATTTACAAGCACACCTGCCCACACCACCTGTTTGGCAGTTTATGACCTAAAACGGCCTGACCTCCATGCCCCACACTCCCTATTCACCGGATATGACTCCAAGCGACTTCTTTTTGTTTGCTTGTTTCCCCAATGAAAAAAGTCTTCAAAGGGAAATGTTTTGCTGATGTGGAAGAGGTGAGACAAAAAAATAGCAGAAGCACCGAAAGACATCAAAATCAGCAAGTTCAAAAACGGTGCTGAGCAGTGGAAAAAACATCTCAATAGGTGGATTGCATTAAATGGAGAGTACTTTGAAGGCGACTAAAGTTTAAACATATAAGAATAAATACATACTTTTTATACATAAATTCTGAGGTTTGGGGTTCTCACTGGTATGATTAATGATTTACAAGCAGCATCATAGCATTGACCAAAGAGGGTGGGGATAGCTTTTAGCTTGAACCCCAAGGAAAATCTGAACTGCTCATTCAAAAGGAGCTAAATAAAACCTCTTTGGGGATTTAAAAAAAAAAAAAAAGCAAAGACAGCTAGAATGAGCAGTGAACTATCAGAGTGTAGCTGAGAAGGGATAGAAACAGGATTGAGCACTCAGATTAGAAAAAGTACTGCAGACCCAAACACACAATCTAAAAGCCATTCTTACGGGCGCAAGTGGAGCAGGCAGCAAGCCTTTTGCCGAGTATTACTGGAGGGAAACTAGCTGATTAGAACTCAGAACCCATTTCTCACCGCACCCACCAGTGGTGCTCCTGTTCCCGCAGAAGACCACACCCCAAAGTCCAGTGCCTTATTCATGGTATGATGAGCTGAAGCAGCATTTGAATAGTGTTGCTCAGGCAAAATATTATGCAAACTCCAACTTGAGGCATATTCCTGCTGTGACATTATTTTTCACCTGTGCGTCTTTTTAAATCGGGGATTATCCCAGATGAAGGACTGCCTGCCCTGGTTTATCTGATTTGCCTGAGAACACACTACTTCTCTGATGCACTCATTAACAGCTGCCTTTTAATAATATCCCAGGAGAGTCCTGTGCTTCCGTTACCTTTATCCTAACCACCCTACTAAGAAATAGTTAGAAGTTCACCAATGCCTGTGGTCAAGTTCTATACTGGCACTTCATCAGAGCCAGGCTTTTTTTTTTTTTTTTTTCCTTGACTGGAACAGACTGGAGTATCATGCTAGTGAAGCAAACCGCAGTGACATTTCTGTCCTTTGGAAGTGCTCCTGTCTCTGAGGTCTCTCTGATACATGTGCCGAGGCAGAGTCTGTTTCACCTCTGATCTGTTAATGCTGGTGGGAGCCATAGCGAGCTGCCCTCTATTACATCAGAGACCTATGGTGAGTTCATCCTGCGTGGCTGGTGACCAGTCAGCCTTTCATTCAACCGATCCCTGAGAGTTTACTATCTGCTAAACACCACACCGAGGCACGAGCAGAGATGACAGGAGGCTGTGCATGCTCCACATACAAAGAGTTTAGAATGTAAACTTTAAAATTCAGAATTTAGAAACACATAAATGAAAGGAAGGAGAAAGTTTCATTCTGCCTGAGGGAGACAACTAATGCTTCATGGAGAGCTTGACTCTGACTCTGGGTCCCAGAGGATGAAAGGGATTTTTTTAAAGCTAATTCTGGCATTTAAGCTAATTAGATAGAGTAAGGTGAGGGAGAAAGTGGTGTAATAGGCTCGCAGTATATCAATTCGAATCAGACTGCGCTGTGAGTGACAGGCACCAACAGCAGTTGCTGAAATGAGTGTGCAGGGGCAGGCAGCCTACATCATCTGGTAAATAGATTCTGCCCCTCAAAGTCCCCAGCGCCTTTGGCTTCCTCTACTTGACTGCTTCTCTTTCCATGGATGCCATTACCAAGGTCACCTCAAGGTCCAACCAAGAGGGAAGTTTCAGACCCAACAACATGTTCTCACCCCAGCCAGAACAAAGGGCAAGCAAGTTCAATGGGGGCCTCTCACTTTTTTGAACTCTGTTTCAGTGACCTCATCTCTCCTTCTTCCCCAGACACCATACTCACTCACATTCTGATGGTCACATTCAAGGTCATGTCATTTTAAATACCTGCATCCCCTCCATTATTTGCACTACTTTCCACTCAACTGGCCTCCACGGCTTATCTTGCCCATACACTTCTTTTAACGTATCCCCAGTACTTTCCGTTTTCTAATCTTACCAACCACACTTAACTCACTCAAGTTTCCAGTAGACTCCTTACTCGGCTCAAAATTCACTGTCAAACATTAAAATCAACCCTTGCATACACCCCTAACTTACCTCTCTGAATTTGTCATGCTCCCTTAGCAAAACCATAGTGCTGGTTAAATTCAACTGGCTGCTATCTGTCTCTGCACCTACATAGCTGAATATAGCTGGAGAAAAACAACTACATCAATTATTCTCACTTTTAATAAGTGACAAACTGTAAGCAGGTCCTTGCAAAGCCCACCAGCTCCCTGTAGCGCCCTAGTCCATGTGTTCTCCCAGCCTCCTCAGTTACCCATTGCCCTGTACCCTCAAACCTCCAGCCCTTCCTCTTCCATCCTCTCTCAGAAGACAGCCTCTGACTCCCAGCACACTGTCTCACCCATCTGCAGTGGCACTCCTCTGCTCTGCCTTGCTGGCCTCTCATTTCCCGTCCATGTCTGGTCCTTGTGATGAGACCTGGTAAACAACTCTCTTCCTGGTGAACAACTCTGCCCTCTCTCCTGCATTTCTTTCCACCCTGGTTCATTCCCCAATGTACTCTCTTGATCCTAAGGTCCCCATGAACTACTGATCGTGTCCCTCTTCTGCTCTTTCTATAAAAACCTCACCTCCCTACTGTTCTTTGGATACAGTGGGCAGATTCTCTAGTGATATGGGCTTTTTGCTTTGTCTGGAATTCTCTTCCTCTGGGTACCTTCCTGCCTAACTCCCTCACCTCCTTCAAGGTCTTGTTTATTCACCCTTTCAACGAGGCATACTCACATTTCCCTATTTCAAATTATTGTAACTCCTTCCCACTTCTGCCTCCTTATTTCCCTGTTCTGCTCAAACTCTTTTTGATAGAATTTATCATCTCAGATACATTAGAATTTACTAACTTGTGATTATGCTTTTCTGTCTATCTCCCCCAAATAACATATAAGTTTGCAAAGGACAGAGGTTCTTTTTTTCCTAAATCCCATGTGCCTGGAACATATGTGAAACTCAATAAATATTTGTTAAACACAGTAAGTTTTCTTTCAATTTTTAAAGCCTTAATATTCAGATAAAATAATGTAGTTATGAGGCAAGTCTCCTGATTTCTAGTGGAAGAAACCTAACTCCAGCCAACTCAAGAATGGTTGATTGGTTGGTTGGTTGGTTTGTTTGGCTTTGGTCTGGTTTGCTTTGGTTTGGTTCTATTCGTGTAACAAGATGGTCCAGATTTGCACTAGTTTTAGTCTCAGTGGAATTCAGGTCCTCAAAGAAGACCAACAAGGCTATACACCTCTATCTCTTTACTCTCTTCCCTGTTTGCTTTGTTCTCTGGGAAGGTCTCCCCCTTAGAGAAGAAATGGTCTCAACAAGCTTTAGTTTTACAAGATCTTTGGATACAAAAATCACAATGACAACCTCAAAAGTCCCAGGTAGGACAGGGTGTGAGTCAATTACTGAGCCAGTCACACCTAGCAATGATCTGTGTACCCGGGCCTAGATCCCAGGCCACGCCCGAAGGGCCACATGTCGGTTAGGCACAATCAGAGCAAACCCTTCAGAGTCATGGAACTGCATAGGCTGTATCTAGAGACAGGAAGAGGTGACCTCCCTAAAATACAATTCTGGACAGACAAATACATGCCTACTCCAGAACTAAAGGAGAGCTGAGAAACATTTATTTTTTTGTTTCTTTGTTATTTTTTAACATGGATACCAGCCCCTGGAAAATCTAACATTAAAAAAAATATATATCCTTGAGTAATACCCTAGAAACACGCCCCATCAGTAATGAGTCCAAAGGTTTTTAAACAAAAAAATAAATAACCTTTTAAGTAAATTTTTGCAATTTCAGGAAAAAAGTTAATCTTAGAAAATATTTAGCAAAAGGTACAGCTTTTTTCTTAGCAAAAAAATTAACAAAATATCTTCCAAATTTTTTATTAAAACTTTATTATGAAATGTAATTAGGTTATATAGACCTCATCTTGATATTAAGTTCTATATCATCTTGAGGTATTTTTCACTTGTATACAAGTATGTCTTTATATCTACACGTAAGTGAATACAATTTAGGTAATCATACTAATAAAAAAGACAAAGTTTTACAAAGCTCAAAAAGTAATAGACATTCAAATTACTTTAAGAACATGTGTCTGATTTTCAACAAGTTTTTTTAAATAATTTTTATTTGTATGTAACTATTGTGTAGTGTGAAAAATATCATTATAATGTGTTAAAATAGCATTTAATCTAATTTATTTGCTAATTAGTAATCCTTAATATATTTGGGAATTGTTCACAATTAGTATTATATTATTAACATTCTGTGTATTAACATTCTACAAAACACACCATTGACATAGAAGACATTTACTTATATATACATGAATATTTATCTCTAAAATTAATTAAGGTATTTATTTAAAAATACTTTTGATTAGTTCTTCCTTAAAATATATAAACATTATAATAAAGATCATAATTTACACTGTATAGGGTTATCCCATTAATTGAAATTCTATTTACATGCAAAATGATAACTTAAAAATAGTCTAAGTTTCTGTGCCCTAAAGGCTAAATACAAATTATAATTGAATATATAAAAATGATTATGGAGAAAATCTACTATTATGTTGACGTACTTCACTCGTAGTAACAAATATTTTCTTGGAAAGTCGTGTGTATATTAAAAGGAATATAAAAGAAAAACTTACAATGGATATCTCTATAAAATTTTTTTCTTCAAGTTGCAATGATTCATAAAATGCAGTCTTTTTTTTCAATTTTGAGTTATCTTAAATAACACACACAAGAAGTAGTGTTCTCTCTAAATCACTGAGCATAAGGACTGACGCTGGACTCGACGCACTCAGAGAGACAAGCCTACCTGGGAGGTGGGGTTGGCATTTGTTAGGACAGGTGTGAAAACAAATACTATGCGATATTTCCAGATTCTGAAACAATTACCAACCCACCAATTCTTCTGGGTTTCTCAGGTCACGTGCCTGGCTACTCCTATCACATGATATCTTGGAAAACTCCCCTTGCATTACAGATTTTTTATAAAAATCAATTCTAAACATGAGGCGTAAGACGCCAGGCAGTGTTCACATAATTTTTACTACACATAGCTTTCAACAAAATATGTACTTATCCTCTCTGTCACGGAGATAACGTCTTAGATGCAATGGAAAAACATGAAAATTATTACTTCGAAACTTTAAAACTTTTTCATTCAGATTAGTGAGTTTGATGCGGCTGATTCTTCACATACAGATACAAGTTTACATTGTTAAAACTAATTTTTATTGCATTGAATCTTCCTTAATATTTCTCCCATTTAAACATAAACTGCGCTTTAGAAATTCTTCATTGGGATTAAATACGTATGCTTGCTCTTTTGATGTTTTCAAATAACGATGCAAATTGTAATGGGTTCCCAAGTTTTAAAACTCCGTTCAAATAATTCATTGTGAAGGAAAGGATTCGCCATTTAACTCCCCCTTACTTCAAAAACACCTATTACTACGTGAGCATTTTTTTTTAAATGTGTGCCGAAGAAAACTAACGCTGCAGCGTGTAAACAGCTAACGCAGAAAATAAGGGCCTCGCTATCAGTCAAGTTAGGAAACAGGGGTAGACAAAGATAAAGACATTTCTTCACTCTAGAATCTTTAATATGCTAATATGTAATGGGGTGGGGGAGGGGGGGAGAAGAGAATTTTCCAACTCTATGTGCTAACAATTCCCTTTATTTATTTCTTTTTCATTTTATGTTTTACTAATCATGTGTGAACCTCTGTTTTAAACCTTAGGGACAGTCAGGAAACTTACACTGTAGCACTAGGAGGAGCCTGACAGGGCAAAAACCCTGAGACGCCGTCACTGCCACGAGCCACCTCTAGGATGTCTTCACTCAGCGCCTCGCTTTGCAGCAGGGACTACTTAACTAGTCTTACACTCCGGAATTCTTAATCCGGCTCCAATTTTGGAATTTGTTTCTTTACCTTCATATCTTTGGATATAATAGTGTCTGGCACATGGTATGTGATAAAGAGATATTTGTTTAATAAGTAATGAGAGGTTGAGTCTCAACTCAACTACCTTCTATCCATGTGGTCTTGGGTACTTCATCTAATCTCTTTAGACCCCAGATCATTTACATATAAAATAGAAATAAAAACAGAATGTATGAGTTTGCCAGGGCTGCCATAACAAAATAACATAGACTGGGGCATAGAGAGGGGCATGCTTAAACAGCAGGAATCTAATTTCTTACAGTTCTGGAAGCTAGAGGTCTAAGACCAAGGACAGATTTAACTCTGAGACCTCACTCCTTGGCTTGCAGATGCACATACTCTCATCTTGTCTGTCTGTGTGTTGTCTGTGTCCTAAATATATATATAATTAGAGCCTGCCAGATGGCCTCCTTTTACCTTAATTACCTCCTTAAAGCCCTATCACCAAATGTAGTCACATTCTAAGGTACTGAGGGTTTAGACTTCAACATATGATTTGGAGGGGCCCCAATTCAACACATAACAAGTGCCTACCTAATTGGGTTCCTATATAGATTGAATAAAATAACATGGATATAAAATTTAGCACAGGCTTGGAATTTAGTAAGAACATATTTAAAGGTGTTTTTTTGTTTCTTTTTGTTTTTTTTTTAACCGGCCTGGACTGACTTCCTTGAAAATTTAATGTTGTAAGATTTTCAAATGCAACTTAAGTATATTTTTAAAATAAGGTAATAGAGAAAGTTAGGGACTTCTGACCAAGATGGAGATGTAGGTAGATACACTGTGCTTCCTTGCACAACTGAAAGGATAACAGTGAATTTAAAAACAAAAAGCAAGCAGAACTGACAGAAAACCAAACTGTATGGATGTCTGACAACCAAGGAGTTAAAGAAGAAACATTCAACCAGACTAGTCGGAGGGGTGGAAACAGGCAGCCTGGTAGAGAGGACTCACAGAAAGGCAGCAGCTGGTGGACCAGGCGAGGTGGCAGCTAACAGAGAGGGTGGTCCCATATTCCCATGCAGATAAACCGGGAGGAACAACTGGGGAGCCAGACCACACAACCCAGGGTTCCAGTGCCGGGAAATAAAGCCTCAAAACCTCCTACTGAAAACACCTGTGAGGTTTGAGGCAGCAGGAGAAACTCTCAGCCTCTCAGGAGAGTTCATTGGAGAGACCCACAGGGTCCTAGAATGGACACAAACCCATCCAACCAGGAATTAGCACCAGAAGGGCCAAATTTGCTTGTGGTGATGAGCAAATTTGTAGCAGTGGTGGAAATGACTGAAAGCTGGCCGAGAGCTGAGCAAGCAGGATTATTCCTGCTCAGACCCCTCCCCCACATACAGCAACCTGGGTTGCCCTGCCCTAGTGAATACCTAAGGCTCAACCCCTTACTATGTAACAGCCATGCAGAGACAAAAAAAAAAAAAAGTCCCAAATGAAAGAACAGATTGATGCTCCAGAAAAAATAGAACTAAGTGATGAAGAGATAGCCAACTTATCAGATGCAGAATTCAAAACACTGGTAATCAGGATGCTCACAGAAATGGTTTAATGTGGTTGCAAAATAGAGGAAAGAGTGAAAGCCATGAAAAGTGAAATAAAGGAAAATGTACAGGGAGCCAACAGTAACGGGAAGGAAACCAGGACTCAAATCAACAGTTTGGAGCAGAAGGAAGAAATAAACATTCAACCAGAACAGAATGAAGCTACAAGAGTTCAAAAAAATGAGCAGAAGCTTAGGAACCTCTAAGACAACTTTAAATGTTCCAACATCCAAATCATAGGGGTACCAGAAGGAGAAGAGGAACAGCAAGAAATGGAAAACTTATTTGAAAATATAATGAAGGAGAACTTCCCCAATTTGGCAAAGAAAATAGACTTATAGAAGTCCAGGAAGCTCAGAGAGACCCAAAGAAGTTGGACTCAAGAAGGAACATACCCAGGCACATCATAATTACATTAGACAAGATTAAAGATAAGGAGAGAATCTTAAAAGCAGCAAGAGAAAAGGTAACAATTACCTACAAAGTAGTTCCCATAAGACTATCAGCTGATTTCTCCAAAGAAACCTGAAAGCAAGAAGGGGCTGGAAAGAAGTATTCCAAGTCATGAAAGGCAAGGACCTCCATCCAAGATGACTCTATCCAACAATGCTATCATTTAGAATGGAAGGGCAGATAAAGTGTTTCCCAGATAAGGTCAAGTTAAAGGATATCCTTATCACCAAGCCCTTATTATATGAAATGTTAAAGGGACTTATCTAAGAAAAAGAAGATAAAAACTATGAATAGTAAAATGACAACAAACTCACAACTATCAACAACTGAACCTAAAAAAAAACAAAACAAAATACAAAAACAAACTAAGCAAACAACTAGAACAGGAACAGAATCATAGAAATGGAGATCTTATGGAGGGTTATCAGTGGGAAAGGGGAAGGGGGAAGTGAGAGAAAAAGTACAGGGAATAAGAAGCATCAATAGTAGCTAGAAAATAGAGAGGGGGATGAAATGTAGAAGCCAAAGGATTCATATGTACAACCCATGGACATGAACTAGGGGCGTGGCCATGGGTGGGAGGGAGTGTGAAGGACATAGGGAAATAAAGGGGGAAAATGGAACTGTAATAGCATAATCAATAAAATGTATTTAAAAGATAAATAAATAAATAAAATAAGGTAATATAGCCCTGGCTGGTGTGGCTCAGTGGATTGAGTAACAGCCTGTGAACCAAAGTGTTGCCAGTTCGATTCCCAGTCTAGGGCACATGCCTGGGTTGCAGACCAGGTCCCCAGTTGGGGGTGTTTGAGAGGCAACCACACATTGGTGTTTCTCTCCCTCTCTCTCTGGAAATAAATAAATAAAATCGTTTAAAAAATAAAATAAGGTAATATAAACTGTAGGAAAAATATGATAAATTATTTAATTTTGACCATAAATAAGGACCATAAACTTAAGACATTAGGAAAAATGTCTTAAGTTTACTAAATGTGGCAATGCTGAAAACAGTGTATATTTTAACTGCACCATCTTCTTAAGAGAAAAATTATAAAATGTGCAATTTCTTAAAAAAGTTGAAAGTGTAATCTATATATACAATTCATTCTCCTAGAATTGTATGCTCATATTGGGCCAGATTCTTTCAATTATCAATCTCCTGTTATAATCCCTGGACACATTAAAGAAAAAAAATAGGTTCAGTTAGGATCAGAATCTTTGAAAAGCAGGTACTGAATTTACTTTGTGAAAGTTAAACATGGCTCAAACATCACCTATGTGGCTAAATGTAAATATCAGCTAAGGAAGATCATTTTTTTAAGCATTAAAAAAAAAAGTTAAAGTAGATCCAGTGTCAAGAAGTGACTAGTAAGTAGATGGGCATGAACTGAAGATCTCAAACTTTTAGCCTAGTAATTTGTCATTCTGCTTATGAATGGGTTACATCACATTTTAAGTTTTTCCAAGTTAAAACTTGTTTATGTTTTCATGACTTCTAATTTTCTATAAACTGCTGACTGAATAACTTGGATATTTGGCTGGAGAGGAAGAAATGTTTGTTACCAAGCAGAACATCGAGTCAACCAAGAGCAAGGAAAAGAGCTGCCATTATAAATAGATTTTGTTAATAGCAACAATAGCTGATAACCAGACTAATTATTAAAATTTTTAAGGAAATTTCATACCTATGCTCCGATGAATAATATAGAATCTATACTTTTGATCTGATACGATTACATGTTGTATTAATCAAACCTGTGAAGTAGAGCCACTCTCCCCTGCTCGATATACATTGTACTAATGAGGACTCAGAGGCTGTACCTCTAGTCTATACTTTCTAGTCATGCAAGCCAAAGTCCATTCTCCCACTGCCTCCCTGCTTTCTGTTTTCTGTCCACAATGTCTCAGTCTTCTTGTACATTCCCTGGTTCTAAGGTATTTGCAAGCAGCTGTCCAAGTCTTTCCCACTCTTTTTTTTTTTTTTTTTTTTTTTTTTTTGGTCCATGACTGTATAATTCCCCCCCTGTCCCCAGGATGGCACAATCAAGTAGAACCAGTGACGAGCTGATAAAAGTTTAACAGCCAGCTCTTGGGGAGGTGTCCTGATTTGTGGAGTTGCTGATTTCCTTAGTGTCATCTGGCTGATTTCTAGCTACCCACATGATGCCAACTAGCTGCCTAAATTCCTGCAAATGTAAAAATCTTTCACCATCCAGTGAGAGCTAGCTCTTCCATTCTACCAATAAAGGGCAATATTAGACTTCCTCCCATTTCTCCAGCAGAAATGACTCAGGAGCCGAAGGATTCTGGAAACAAACGTAGAACTAGAAGGGTCTTTGAAGGTCACCACCGCACCTCCCTCATTTTACAGGTGAAGAAATTGCCATCCAGAGAGGTTAATTGTTACCGTTCCTCGCACTGTATCTTTATGGCTGCTGTCTTTATACCAGCACGGCTTAGCAGACCGGAGTGTGCTCACATGTTCTTTCTTCACAGCCCTGGATTAAAGATCAGCCTTTAATTTATAGCTACTGTCACTGTTTGTCAAGCTTTTGTGGTTAATCATTTAAAATTATGAAATCTTTAAGTTTGCTGTGACTCTAGAGGTTATTTCTTGTACAGTACAATCCTTTCTATATCCACTTATTCATAGGGTCATTCATGCCTTATTTAAAATACTCTACCTTTTTTTAATTATTGGTCAGCCCTAACTGTGGGAAAATTCTTTTGAAATTACAGACAGGTAGAAATAACCCAGTTTTACAAATGAGATCACAGAGGAGAATCTAGTAAGCCTAGGTCCAAAAGAAAGCCAATAATATAATTGGAATTAAAACCCTCAATACAAATCGAAATCTTTCTCCTGGAGCACGTAAAACCTCCCGTGTTCTTGCGTGTGATCCGAAGAGGATCAGACAGGGATTCTGCTATGTAGATTGATCCTACAGAAGTAATAACTTTCCAAAAATACAAGACAGTTTTCCATCTACACACATTCATTTGGTTTTTCTATAATATGCCAAAAAACTTAGCTAGGTGTCATACAGCTTGCAAACAAAGACAAAAGGGGCTCTTCCTTTAAAAAAAGGTACCATGTAGTTGGAGAAATGACAAATATGTAGGAAAAGGTGACTGATGACAGACTATAAATAATAAATGCCTATGAATAATATAGATACAAAGCGTTACTAGAGGTCAAAGGAAAAAATGTTCTTACTCTTGGTGGATAACAAGAGCACAGAAGATTTGGAATTAGACTATCTATGACCTAATCTCAACTTAGTTTTTCAGAAATCTTTTTTCTTGCTTTTCTGTGCAAATAACACAAGGCAAACTTACTGTTATATTGGGGTATCTGGCACTTCCCTTCCACTGCGTGTCCCCCCTCTGTCTCCACCTCCAGGAATGCATGGCCTGCTCTTCCCCACTGTCTCTATCTGAGCGCTTTTCAAAGTTCAGGGCTAATTGTGCCTCCTTATATTTACCACCCTTATTTAATCACACCAGAGGAAATCCCCTCCAAATTTCTGAAATGCTATCACACTTCTTCATAACCTTTTAGGATAATTTTCTTTTGAACAAAACATCATATTTGCATATGCAAATGGTACTTCTCTCCAAAGTAAAACCTCGAGAGTATCTACTTATTTTATTACATTCAATTTACAATGAATTGCTTTAAAAAAAAAATCTACTTTGAAACTGACCTCAGAGCTCATTTTAAAACCAAAATAAGTTTTGTAATTATTTTGCTGCCAGTTATCATTTGGTTATTTTTTTCTTTTTTAAAAAATATTGAGTTAAATTGATATATAATATATTATATACATTACAGGTATACAAACTAATGATTTGATATTTGTATATATTACAAAATGATCACCTACAATAAGTCTAGTTAACATTCATCACCACACATAGTTAACAATTATTTTCTTGAGATAGGGACTTTTAAGATTTACCCCTTCACCAACCTTCAAATATGCAGCACAGCATAGCTGGCCATCTCGCCTGCTGTGCATCATGCCCTCGTGGTGTTGGTTTTAGAACTGAAAATCAGTGCATTCTGACTCCCTCCACTTGTCTGGCACAGCCGCACACGTCCAGCCTTCGGCAACCACCGATATGTTCTGTGTAATTTATGAGCGTGTTTCCACTTTTGTTTTAGATTCCACATAATATATGTGAGATCATATGGGATTTGTCTGACTTATTTCACTTAGTATAAGGGCCTCAAGGTCCATCCATGTTGTCACAAGTGGCAAGATTTCATTTTTTGTTTGGCTGAATAATACTCCACCATATATACATATCATGTATATGATATGTATGTCACATATATCACATCTTTTATTTATTATCAACAAGCAGTTAGGGTTTTTCCCATGTTTTGGCTACTGTAAATAATGCTGCAATAAACATACGGGTGCACATTTTTTTTTTCATTTCCTTGAGATAAATACCCAGAAGTGAAATTGCTGGATTATACAGTAGTTCTATTTTTAGTTTTCTGAGGAATCTCCATACTGTTTTCCACGGTGGCTGTGACACTTGACATTCCCACCAACAGTGCACAAGGGGTCCCTTTTGTGTACTCCTCACCGACACTTGCTGTTTCTATCTTTTGGGTCATGGCCATCGTAACAAGTGTGAGGCGATATCCCACTGCAGTTTTCATTTGCATTTTCCTGGTGATTAGTGATGTTAAGCATCTTTGCATGTACCTGTTGGCCTTCTTTGGAAAAATATCTATTCATATCCTTGGCCTGTTTTTTAAATGTATTGTTGGGTTTTGGTTTTTTTTTTTTCATTGAATTATATGAGGTCTTTATAGATTTTGGATATTAACTCCTTAACAGATATATAATTTACAAGTATTTTCTACCATTCAGTAGGTTGTCTTTTTATTTTGTTGATGGTTTTTCTTTGCTGTGTAGAAGGTTTTTAGTTTAATGTACTCCCACCTATTCATTCTTGCTTTTTTGTTGCCTTTGCTTTTCACATCAAATCCAAAAAGAATCATTACCAATGCAAATGTAAAGTAGCTTACATATTACGTTTTATTCCAGAAGTGTTATAATTTTAGGTCTTACACTCAAGTCTTTAATCCATAATCCATTCTGAGTTAATATTATGTGTGATGTAAAATAGTAGTCTGGATTCATTCTTTTGCATGTGGCTTTCCAGTTTTCCCACCACCATTTCCTGAAGAGACTGTTCATTACCTATTACATAATCTTGGCTCCTTTGTCACAAATTACACGTTTTTATCTTGTGGTATTCCTTAACTAATTATTGTAGTTACAGTTACTTTTACTACTTTTGTCTTTTAATCTTCATGCTACCTTTAAAAGTAATTAATCCACTGTCTTTAATGTATACTTACCTTTACTTTTTCATATGTTCTGTTATTATTTAATGCCCCTTATTTTCAGTTTAAAGAAGGCCCTTCTTGTAGGTCTAGTTTAGTAGTGAAGAACTCCTTTAACGTTAGCTTGTCTGAAAAACTCTTTTCTCTTCCTCAATTGTGAATGGTAGAGTACTTCAGACTGATTTTTTTTTCCTTTCATACTGTGAATCTATGGTATCATTCCCCTCTGCTGCAAACTTTCTGCTGAAAAACCCTCTGACAATCTGATGAAGGTTGCCTTGTATGTAACCAGTTGTTTTCTCTTGCTGCTTGTAAGACCAGTTGGGATCCCAAAGGGAGGGTCTCATGCGGCAAATAGACCCATGCTGTTGGAAAGCCAGACACTAAGACCGCAAGCACAAACCCTGCTGTCTCCCAGAGCCAGGAGATGTGGAGGTGTCCCCTGGGCAACAGGCACAAAAGCGGAAACTGCAGGACAGTGTATAAGCCCCTTTCTGGAAGATACTGTTGAGCTATAGCAAAGCAGAGGGAGAGCATGCAAGGATGGCACACCCTGGCCTGTATTCCCCCAGACAAGGCTACCGCTGTAGCCTCCTGATGCATGCCAACCCTGAAGCCTGCCCCTAGTTCCAAATCCCCAGGAGTAGCAGGTAGCCCTCTGTCGCAGAAAGGTTGGGGAGTGCCTTCCAGTTTGCTTTACATGTATTGCCCTGGGAATGGTAGCCTACCAAGAACTGAATCTCTGATTGTTACAGACTTGTAGGACTCAGAAACCCATGAGCCCCTGGACTCCAGGGCCAGGTGATCAACAGGCATCTTCTGTGTAGCAACTGAAAAAAAAAACCAAAGAAACAAAAACAGGTCACCAGGCATGTGCAGGAGCTCCTGTCTGTGAAATGCATGTGCTCTGGAATAGGGCAGATGAGAGCACAGAGATGGCACCCGCTGGCTGGAGCACGGCAGATGAGGAGTGTGAAGATGGCACCCACTGGAGAAAGGAAAAACTAAAAAGGAAAAGAAAAGAAAGAAAGGATGAATGAGAGAGAAAAAGACGGCACCTGTCAGGGTTAGCATGGCAGAGGGAGAGGGCAGAAGATGGAGCCTGTCAGCTGCAGCCTGAAATTGGCACCCGCTGGAAAGGAAGAAAGAAAAAGGAAGAAATGACGGTGCCCAGGGGAAAGCAGGAAGACGGCTCCCACCAGCCTCTGTCCCCACAGAGAACCCCAGCAGGCCTCTGCCCCTCAGACCGACGCTGTAAAGTTAACAGATGAGACCTTTTCATCCAAAGCCTGGGTCTTTGCAAAGGGCTGCTTCTGCCCTGGGCCCGGGCAGGTGAGCCTGCACTTGAGTGTCTTAAATCCTTCAGGGGGCCACAACCCGATGGGTTTCGTGAGCCCAGCTGGTCTTAAAGCCAGATGTTTTGGGAGTTCAGTCCTCAGGTGCTGGTCTTATAAGTTGGGGCACCATCTGGGGGGTGCAAGCCCTTTGCTGCATCGTGTTTTGAGTTTCTTCCCAATCGTGAGTGGCTGTGCTAGGGCCAGGGTTTATGGCGTCATTGTCTCAGCCCTTTTACCCACTTCAGTTGGGTTTCCTTCTTGAGTGCCCGATGTGAAGAGGTTGCTCTGCCCGGTTTTTAGGTTTCTTCAGAGGAAATTGTTGCACATGTAGCTGCAGATTTGGTGTGTCAGGGAAAGGAGGTGAATTTAGGACATTCTGAGATCATCATCTTGAACTGGAACCCCTGTTGTTCCTTTCTTAACTGGTCATTAGGCACAGTCATCGCATTACTCTAGTACTAAATTACACTGTTGCCTTCCTGGGTTTGACTTCATAATAGAAACTGTTCTTAGTGACACAGAGAAGTCAGGACTCATATGAGATGCCATTTTCAAGGCCAAAAATTAGGGTTGTAAGTGATGTAAGATTGCTGCGTAGAAGTGGATCGCTTAACTATGAGCACATTTACCTAACTGTTCCGCTTCCATATCTCAGTGCAGGATTTCTTTTAGTTTGTTTGTTTTCTACCCATCGCCCTATGTACATAACCTCCTGGGAAGTAATTCTTTTAAAACGATCCTGAAAATGCAGCCTATTTTTGTGGTAGATCAACCAGTGTACAGACCATTGGATTTTTAAAAAGTGAAATGTTGCAATTGATAGTGAATTGAATTAATGACGTAAATAAAGGTACCATATACTTTGTATGGGAACATGCAACAGAGTTTTGTGACAATGTTACAATGAATGCTCGATCTGGAACAATAAGTGTACAACAAGTGAAAGCTGAGGTTAAGTTGTCCTACTTTGACAAAGGAATTATTCAACAGAAAATTCTGGTATTTGCTACTTAAATTCCTTGCTCTTTCTATTTATATGTTCCCAGAGGCATGAAGGAGGCATTTCTTGTATTTTATGAAGGAAAGTACATATCTAGTTGAATAGGTCTCAACCCCTTTGTGATTAAGAAAATCTGGAGAATTGATAAGACAGTACTCTTTTAAGAAAAATATTTCTATATACAAACAAAATTTTACACACAATTTTGAGAATTTTACAGATCCCGGAGGCTAACCCACAGATCCCAAGATAACAGCAGCAGTCATCACGGAGTTTGAAATGTTTGTGGATGTAGATTGAATACATTAAAAACATCGAGGGGGTTGGTCTAGTTTATATTTGTCATCATGATCAGCACATTGCTTTCTAATAGTTTGTGTCCAGGGATATTTTCAAATTTTTCAATTACAACATCTTTTAAGTCCACAGGTAACTTCCAGTGAAATTTATTCTTTAAATTTAGCTAATATACAAAGTACAGTCCTCTTAAATTTGATCGTTGGCCATATGGTTATGAGTGGGTAACCTATTCTTTTCTGCTCTTTCAAGTGCTAAGCAACTCCAATATGTTCATGGCTATAAGACTGAGTCTGTAAGACATGATTAGCAACATACCATTGTATATTAAGTGGACTTCACCATTTTTTATCTACTTGACACGTAATGACAGTGGATTAAAGTCATTGAGGTTAACAGGCTCGTGACTGGTGCGGGAGTGTACGTTTAGAGGCAGTCTGTGAGGAAGCCTGCTGTGGAGCATGTGGACAGCACCTAGAACGTAAATTCACTAGAGTAGCATTCGTACTGTTGAGCAGTTAACACCTACTAAATGCACCAGTGAGACTGTGTAGGTGAAGGTGGTTTACACTGCCAGGTAAAATGTAAAGTAAGGGATTCTTATGGCAATTGCTTTCTCCCTAACCTGGGCGTTTGTGCTGGAAAGCATGAGTAGCAAAATGAAAAAAACATTTTAAAGCTTACTTATTCAAATATAACATGGGGCAGATTCATTTAGGGGCCACTCTCTGCCATGTTGCGCTAATACAGACGAAGGGGTGTGACCTGGACACAAGCTGTTGACTACAGACAGTAAGCCACAGGTCCTTGCCGGTACGTAGCTTTCCCATTGTAGTCACTGGGTGATAGTGTCATCAGAGAATAAACTTGTAACGCTTGCTCAGCTGATGAATGTTTTTAGAAAGTTCTTTCGTGACTCATTCAGGGAAACTCTTCAGAGAGAAGCTGACTAAGTTTTAAAATCCACAGTAATTCATTTTAATAGACGGATCAAAGCGTTAGGAATTATGCCTTTGGTTATCTCAAATAGCTGGTTCCAGCGCCACAGAACATCCAGGTCAAAGAGCCCCAACTCGGATTGAAATAAATTGGTAGAAGCCACTTGGACAACATGCAGACGATGACATTTACATTTCTCCCAAAGTAGTCTGCAAAAGAATCATTGGAATTCACTAGAGAAGATGTTATCACTTGCACACCCAGAGTACCAATGTGGTTTTGCACGTAAACATGCCACTGGTGTGAGAGCGGAGTAAGCTTCCTTCTGAAGAACAACAACGAAAACGAACAAAAAAATAGCACAAGGCAACAATGAAGTAGCCTTTCCTGTAACTGCCTGTCCTAAGTCTTTTAATCAGAAGTGAGACCCGGGCTGCATTCTTTTTTTATTGTTTTCATCTATATAGAATAGATGTTTTAACTTGACATGAGGGTGACTGTGATTTTAAAATAATAAATTAGAAGTGGTTAAAACTCTGTTTATGTTCTTGTTTGAGTTCACTCCAAAAGACCTGTGCTGAGATAAGCCTCTCAACCCTTTCTTTTATTTGAAACAGGAAATCATCTGAGGTTGTTCCCTGTAGGTTTGAGAATAACTTTTGCCTTGAAGAACTCATCTAAACTCACACATCTTTTTTAAGGCTGTTATTCAGTTACTGCTGTGGATAGAATACCAAAGAAAAACAAGAAGTTTGAGTTATAGACTTTCTACACAACACCAAGACATGATTCACCTCCAAAAATATTACACGCACATTCTTCATTAATATTCTACACTATTCTTATTTCAGCAATTGGAAAAAGATCAAAAGGAAGCAAATTTTCCAAGTTTGTAACTAGCAGTGTCCTCTGATAAACCTTGAAACCACAGGCCGCTGTAGAGTAACTGACGTTTTTTTCAGTTTTTCATCCTCAAGCAGTGTTGCAGTTAAGGGCTGAGCACACTCAGCCTGTACGTAAACCTTTCGTCCGAGATCAAGCTCAGTAGCTTCGAGTGTGCATTGAATCCTCATTCCCCGGACTATCCCACTACCAGCTCAATGTGACTCCCAAAAATAAATCCAGCTGCTTCCCACCCCTTCCCCCATTCTCCTTGCCAATTACTGAAGTTCATCATTGACTGCAACTTTTCAATATTTGGCTTAAAATATTAATTTTATCAGTCATCGCCCTTATCAATCATGTCTAAGTAGGCACAAAAGTCTGTCGGTTCTTCTTCTGAAATATTTTTAACACTTGACTCCCCCCTTCCTTTTGTTTATTACAATACTATAGTCAGAACTTCACTGATAATCCCAACAGCCAGCTAACCAGCCTCCCAGACTACAGTTTCTCTCTTTTACAATCCAACACACAGAATGGCTTCGTCTTTCTTACTCTTCAAGTGGTATAATTACAGCCCATTGTCGCCAATAATTCTGTTCCAATCAGATCATGAGTACCGCTTAGTTTTCAACAACAAATTTCTTCTCTTTAAGCATATACTTATGAGGCACTAATTGGAAGTGGAAATGTTCTCTCCTTCCAGGGCCACTCTGCCATCTTGTTTAAAAAAAATAGGAGTAATCCTAAACTTCTCTTTCTCCCACCCCTCACCCTGAATTACCATATTTTTTGGACTATAAGATGCACTCCCCTCTCAAATTTGGGAGGAAAAGGGGGGTGCATCTTACAGTCTGAATGTAGCTGACCTGGCTCGCTGGGTGGCGGGGGCCGTGGCGGGGGGTGGAGGTGGAGCCGCATTTTTTCCTATTTTCCTCCTCTAAATCCTAGGTACGCCTTAGGGTCCTATGTGTCTTACAGTCCGAAAAATACGGTAATTGCCAACTATCTCCCTAAATGTCTCTCAAATTAACCTCTCCTTTCTAAGCCCTTTCAAGTATTTCATTTATTTATTTATTTATTTATTTATTTATTTATTTATTTATTTATTTTTGGATAGGGCCCAGGAATCTGATTTTTTTTACTTTTATTTATTTTTATTTAATTTTTTCCATTGCCATTTAGCCCACTTATACCACCCCCTGCAATCAACACACTGCTATCCATGTCCATGAGTCCTTTTACCTTCTGCTCAATCCCTCCACCCCCGAAATACCCCCCAGAGCTGTCACCCTGCTCTCCATCCATGAGTCTGTATCTATTTTGCTTGTTAGTTCAGTTTGTTCATTAGCTTCCACGTATGAGTGAAATCATATGGTATTTGTCTTTCTCTGACTGGCTTATTTCACTTAGCATAATGTTCTCTAGATCCATCCATGCTGTCACAAAGGGTAAAAATTTTTTCTTTTGTACAGCTGAGTAGTATTCCACTGTGTAAATGTCCCAGAGCTGTTTTATCCACTTGTGTACTGATGGGCACTTGGGCTGCTTCCTTATCTTGGCAGTTGTAAATATCTTGTCATGAACATAGGGGTGCTTGTGTCCTTTCAAATTAGTGTTTTGGGTTCCTTCGGATGTATTCCCAGAAGTGGGATCACTGGGTCAAAATGTAGATCCACTTTTAATTTTTTGAGGTATCTCCATGCTTCTTTCCAGAGTGGCTGCACCAGCCTGCATTCCCAGCAGCAGTGCCAAAGGGTTCCCCTTTCTCCACATCCTCACCAGCACTAGTTGTTTGTTGATTTATTGATGACATCCATTTTGACAAGTGTGGGGTGAGATCACTTTGTGATTTCAATTTGCAGTTCTCTGATGATTAGTGACATTGAACATCTTTTCATATGTCTATTGGCCATCTGTATGTCCTCTCTGGAGAAGTTGTCTATTCAGGTCTTTTGTCCATTTTTTAATTGGACTGTTTGGTTTTTTTGGACAGATACATGCAGACAAATGAAAGTAGACCACCTTCTTATACTACATACAATAATAAATTCAAAATGGATTAAATATTAAATACTATACCCAAAGCCATAAAAATCCTAGAAGAAAACACAGGCAGTAAAATCTTGGACATTGCTTATAGCAATATTTTTACTGATATATCTCCTGATGCAAATGATACAAAGGAAAGCAATAAAGAAATAGGTCTACAGAAAACTAAAATGTTTTTGCACAGCAAAGGAAAATGTCAACATAATAAAAAGATATCCCATGGAATGGGAAAACATATTCACCAATACATCTGACAAAGAATTAATATCCAAAATTTACAATGAACTTACAAAACTCAAGATCAAAAAAATAATAAACTACTTTAGATCAAACTTTCCTCTTTTCTTCTTGAACAATTGCAATAGACTTCAGTCTTTTCTTCTACCTTTTCCCTCATCTCTAGCCTCTTCTAATCCACCTTCCACATAACCATCAAAGTTACAGTTTTAAAGTATAAATTTGATTACATTGTTCACTCATTAAAGTTCCTTAAATAACTCACCATAATGTATACCAGTTTCTCAAAGCATAGCCCAAAATCACTGGCATTGGAAGAATTGGGAGTGCTTGTTTAAAACAGATTCCAAGATCCTACTTCAGACTACCAGGCCTGAATTTTTGAGAGTAGACTCTGAAATATTATTATTAACTAGAACCCCATTGGCCTTCAGGTTAATGTCTGACTTACATGTTACCATGGCCTTGTTCCAGTCTCTTTTCTAACTGTGTATCCTTCTGCAGTCTCAACCTATACGTCTATTGCAGCCCTATTGCAGCCTTTAAGAATTGCTTGGGTCCCCTTAAATATTTCCACTCTTTCATACATCTGGATTTTCAAGCATAATATTTCTACTGTCTTGGTTATCCTTCGCCACCATGTCTGTATAATATACACCTGTTATCCTTCAAGATTGAGTGCGAGCAACATCTTACCTAGGACACTTCTACTGTCCTCAACTCTCTAGTTCGATTTGGTAACTCATGTCTTACTTACCTACAGTCCCTATAACGCGAATTGTCATTAATTGCTTGCATGGTTGTTTCTTTTAGGGGACTGTAAACTTCTTAAAAACTACAAATATATATTGTTTGAGTTTATACTTTTAGTACCTACCACCATGCTTGATACATAGTTGTTAAAGGGATAAACTGAGTAAATAAATGAAGGAGTGAAGGAAGAAGTAAAGATAAGAACAAGTAGCAGTATTTGTAATTGTATCTTACCAAAATATCCACTGGAAATTTTATCTCATGGTATTTAAATTGAACAGTAAATATCCATTTAATTCAGGATTATCAAATTGCAATTCTTTTTTTTTTTTTTTTTGATTCTCTCCCCATTTTCTTTTTTCCCATCTGTCAGTCTGGCATAATTACAATTCCTACCTCAGAGTAGTGAAAATTAATTGGCCTGTAAAGAATAATAAATTAATCAATATTTATAAAATTCTTTCCAGATGAAAAGCACTCTGTCACCTCTAAGCATTTTTACTTACTAGAAAATAAACTCGTGCATGATCAATGTCCTAAATACAATTGAACTCTGCCTCTAAAATCCCGTCTGCCTTGTGTTCTGGTAGGTGGGGCCTAATTACATCACTGCCGGTGTGGTAATACATGCAGTGGAATTAGATACCACTTGCAGAGCCGAAAACAAGGATTTAGAACCAGCAACATTCTCAGGCTCTCAATGGGCCCGTGACACTCTTATTTACATTTTATCCCAGATCTCGGAAGGTCTAGGACTGGATGTGAAAAGGCTGAGTTGGTTAGGGCTAGTTTGGGACACATGTTGCCTCAAACTTAGGATCCCTTGAGATACCACAGGTCTTGACAAAGTAAAACTAAAATACTAAAAAGCTAACAGAGGGTCTCTGGAAGATCCTGTCTGAAGAGGACCAGAAGCACCTCTGAGGGATCCAAGACGATATAAAGATACATATTAGACATAAGACAGGCAGGCAGACAGACGAAGAGCTGTATGAAGTTGCCAATTCTCTTTTCCTGGTAAGTACAGTCCTATATTCTATGTGTTTTGTGTTATCACGTAATTTCTCTCTTGAAGTTGAGGTGATAGTAGATGATCACACTTGGCATCTGCTTCCTCCCATTTTTGTGTTATTTTGGTGACCCATTAAACCTAAAGGTTTTGGGAAACAACATAATACATTCTGTAATGTTCACAGTCATTATTTTGTCCATTCTACAGATGAGGGAAGTCAGCCTTAGAGAAGTGTTTCAGTTTTGTCTCTGTTTTCTAACTTGTCTAAATGTGTATAGCAAGTCAGTAGCAGAGCTGGGTCTCAAACCCACAAATGGCCTAATCAGTGACCCTGCCTGTAGCCACTACACTGTGATTCCTTTATGATAAAACAATAAAGGGCCAGGCATACTGATTAGGTCCTGTGTCAGGGGCCAAGACTGAGGGGGACAGGGATTCTCAACACAGCTTGTGAAATCCTTCAGTGCCCCTTGGTTTTCTTGAACTCATTTTTGGATTCTAGAATGAGGGGATTGCAATAAAAGAAATTTAAAAAGCATGGACCCTACATGATGGTCTAGGATAGGTCAAGAACTTCCCTAGCTCCTGGAGGAGGTGTTCTGTCAGGCTCCAGACAGGTGTCATGGGCAGAGGTAGCCGTGCAGGGGAAGGCGTTTCACGAACCCCGCAGAGGCAGCATAGTCTTTGGAGAGCACCTCTGCTGGCAACACACCATTGCCTCAAAGCCACTACGTCGGGATCCCAGCTGAGAATGGGGATTCTCAGAGAAGAGGAGGAAATGTCTGATGCTTTGACAACGCCCAGAGGGCTTTTTCACAGCACGCATAGGAGCTGTTCCTGGAGAAACTGCAATATTATTTGAGAAGAAATTTGGGGGAGAGATGGATGTTCTCATAAAAAATGAATGACGTCTGAGCTAGGAAAAAGAAACATTGTGACCGTTGTCTCGTGACTGTATTTTACTAGAACTGTTCTAGCTCTTATTGTTGTGAAGCTCCCTAACATTCTATCATTTTTAGAGATACTATTTTATTTTATCACTGCCTTCCATTCAAAACAATCATACGAAATTAGGATCACCAAGTAAAAAAAAAGCAGACCTCAGAGCAAAACTAGCCTGCAAAGGGCTTCAAAGGATACAGGAATGATCACATGTGAATTTTCTTTCAGTATAAGGCTAAAGAATAAAATGAGAATGTGAGTTACATATTGGGTTTATTTTTTTCATTCTGAAAGACTAGGAAACTCTAGAAAGTAAGTTTTTTAATGTTGTAGATTCTATTCCCTTACTCTTGTCAGGAACCATCATATCTACTGGTTTCTGTAAAAGAAATGGGTGACCATTTGGCTTTAAATTTATTTTTTCCAGCTTTATTAAGATATGATGGACATATTTATCTTTGTACGTTTAAGGTGTACCACTTCTATTACCTCATATCTTTTGTTAATTTTTTTTTTTTTTTTTACTTAAAGTCTATTTTGTCTGGTAGAAGTACAGCTACTCTTGCTCTCTTTTGGTTCCCATTTGCGTGGAATATCTTTTTCCCTCTGTTCGCTTTAAGTCTATGTGTATCCTTAAAGCTGAAGTGAATCTCTGGTAGGCAGAATAAAACTGGGTCTTGTTTATTTTATCTAATCAGCCACTTCTTGCTGTTTGATTGGAGAATTTAATCCATTTACATTTCATTATTGATAACTAAGGACTTATTGATGCTACTTATTGATTTCTGGCTGTTCTGTAGTTTTCTTGTTCCTTTTTTCTTCTGTTGCTCTTTTCTTTGTGCATTGGTGGTTTTTTGTAGTGGTAACTTGCCAGTAGTTCATATCTAACTACATTTAGTTTACTGGCCCCTTCTTTTAGGTTTTGCTCCAAAATTGCCTTTTATAAAGAGACATTTCATAACCACCCCATCCGAAGTAATTGCAAACATAGCCAGCTATTCCACCATAACTCCCTACCCTTCTCCTTCATTTCCTCATCTCCTCACTATAATATTGCTAGTGTCAATTAGGGCACGTAACACATAAAATGCAATAATATTTATTGAATGAAGGAAATGACTCATTAACTAATATTTGTTAACTACTCTGTGTGGTATAGTATTAGTTGCTTGGAACATAACTATGGTCCCTGCCCTCATGTAGCTTATAGTTTAGTAATTAAAACAAAGATTAACTTTAAAAATCACACAAATAAATACATAGGTCTGTACTTTATTCTGATGTTGCAATTGGCATCTCAGTGATGCTTCAGTGCATCTGTGAATAACTCGTGATCTTATCAGTAAACAGAATCCAACTTCAATGGTTCAAAATATTTTTTAAAGAAGGAAGGAACACTTACAGAGGCTTGAACAGTGCTAAAGGAAAGGATGAAGAACTCAGTGTGCTCAGAGACCAAGAGGAGAAAGCCACTGATACCCTCAGTAGCAATGGATTAAGGGGAGAAAATAATGTTTTAGAAATACAGTGAGTACTGAATCCATAGAAAGGGACTAACAGCAGGTGCTATAATCCATAAGATTGGCAGCCACTGCCAGAAACAGAGCCACACAAAGGTCAAGACTAGGTATATACACCTCAGTGTCATTCTCATTCTCTCCTCTGACCTGTTCATGCATCAACCAGTTGGAATTCATGTGGCAAGAGAGCATGGGTCAGGAAGTCCTCAGGTGTCAACCTTCTGGGGCACAGAGCATGACAGAAATATGGAGACTGGATTTTGATTGAGTGTGTTGAATGATTTCAGGTAGGAGGGAGTCAGGAGCAGAGAATAACAAGGAGGACTTGTAAGGGGCGAACAATATAATAAAATAATCGATTTGCTCCCCTCCCGACCCTAATAGTGTTAACACCATGACAAATACCCCTCCAAAAAAAGGGAAGAATTGAGTCATTTAAGAAACAAGCAAGCAAAATAGAACCTGAGACATTAAAATAAATAATAAACTGACAGTAACCAGAGGGGAGGGGGGAGGGGCATAATGGGGGAAAGAAGAGAAAGAGTCAAGTCAAGGAACATGCATAAAGGACCCATGGACAAAGAAAATGGGGTGGGGGGATTGAATGCGGGAGGTGGGGGTGAGTAGCGCAGGGAAGAGTAATGGGGGAAGAATGGGGACAACTATAATTGAACAATAAAATTTTAAAAAATTTATAGTTTTAATCTTTAATTTTATATTTTTATTCTCATAATTGAAGCAATTGTTAATAATCCTGAAATGTTCTGCTAATAACCCCTACCCTAACCCAACCCAATCCATTTTTAAGAGTAAATCCCTATACCCATAAATGCATTGCTTCATAGAGCTTGAGATAAAAGCTTAATGAACCAAGAAATATTAAATGTATTTGATCAAAATTTATTGCACCGAATTCATTTGTGCATCTTCCGTGTGTCAGGTGCTGTACTTAGCACGGTAGGAAGTCACTCTGCGTGCCATCATAAACCCACAATCGGGTAGGGAGGACACATTTTACTAATGTAGGGGACAAAATATAGGGGACTGCCATGAAATGCAAGGCCAAGTATAGCCATGATATGTGATAGCTGGGGAAGAAAGGATTAGGTGAGAGTTTAATTGTTCAAACTTACTTCACACAGGAGTTGGGACTTGCCTCTTCTCAGAGGAAGGAAAGAAGGTAATCAAAATATTGAAAAACCAGAGGGCATTACCAGCAGAAGGGCACTTTGAGACAAAAGATAGATGAAGTATTCATGGGTTTTATTCTCATTCATTCATCCACTTCATTAATTCACCTATTCATTCATTCTACCCATACTTTGTACGTTCCTTCTCTGTGCTGGGCCCTCTGAGAACAAGGGGACAGCTTTGATATGCTGCCGGACAAAAACAGGCACGTCCCTGCACCTCACAGGCACAGGTTCTAGTAGGAAGAACAGGATTCGTCAAATAATCACACCACACAGGTATAACTGTCATTATAACATGTCCTATTTGGAAAAAAAAAGTTCATGGGCCTATTGGAAGATGTAACAAAGATAACGAAGCAAAGAGGGGAAGGAACAGTCTTCCAGGTCAAATAGTTGGCATGTGCGAAGATTTACAGGGAGAAGGAACAAGATGGGTACAAGTGATTGGGAGAAGGTCTGAGAGACTGGATGGATGAGGGAGTGGGGAATTATGGCTTTTATGGAATGCCATCCATTGTCACCATACCGGGCTCATAATTAGAAGGACTGCAGGTCAGTAGATAGAGGAGACCAGTAAGAACCAGGAAGGAGACTGCCAAAGCCACCTTCTATTCTTGTAAACCAGCAGCCCTTGGTCAGAGTTTCAGCCCCGGAAAACAGCCTTCTGGGCCACAAGCTGAGGGAATAGGAGATGACTCCTCCCCCAATGTGCTGCCGGGAATCTTGCTCACTAATGATTCCACAGGAGAGAAAGAACCAGGGGCAGTGTTTGATGTGGAAACAGAGGACTAGCTCTCTCAAGCAGGGCAGATTCAGGCATGCTGGAGTCCTCTGCTAACACATCCTGTTGGTCCCCCAAATGCATGAACTTTGACTGCAGATGATTTGGTTATACAAAACAGTTTCAGCATTTGGCATAGTGAATGTAAATATCACATGCAATAGAAAAATAACCAAACACCCTCTTAAAAGATGTTTAATTAATGTCAAGGGCTGCAGCGAGGGGTAACCGCCCTCTGCTTGCCTCTCTCCTCACCCCATGTGCAAAAGCTCCCGATACTCCCGCTGCCTTGTTTACCTGCGGATTTTAGAGCCTAAACACACAGGAGGGAGTTTATGCTTTATTGCTAAAGCTTTCTCTCTTCTGCCCTTCAGACAGAACTCTTTCTTTCAGTCAGAGAAACTATTCCCAAAGCCTCTTGAAAATTCTTTTCTTGTAGACAAGTGCTGTGTCTCGCACTCCTTGCAGTGACCTACACAGACGCAGTCCAGGGTTATAGGCCTACCCGTTGGGAGCAGGAATGTAGGTCCTCTCTATTGGCCGCTGCCTAACCACTGGACTCCTTTCTCCTCACGTTCTGCCTTCAGATCAACTCCATGGGGATCCTAAACAAGACAAGAAACTGGTTGGGGTGTCGGTAACAAATGTCAAGAAAACAGAATTGTATTAGGCCTTCAAAGTAGCCGGGGGGGATTCTTCTGGTGAGCTGCTTTCCTCGGAAGCAAAAGGGATGTCAGCTTAGTGTCAGCCAGGCCACGTTAGCAAAGCAGCCAAGGTCACTGAAGTATCCATCCCTCTATTAAACATTTACCTACCCTTTTATAATTTCTAAAGAGAGACACATCCATTTTCTTAGAGATCTCCTGGACAATATTTTTAGACTTACACCATTAAAGACATGTAAGAGGTCTTAAGAGAAGGTCTTCAAATAACATGTCTTTTGTGTGTTGGCTGAGAGTTGAGTATTACCATCAAAGAGAGGTTCAGTGTTATTTTCTAGTTCCGTATAGCATCTAGGAAAACAGTGAAGGTGGTTCCCAGGTAACAGGACATCAAGGGGCTAAAAGACTGACTGCCAAAGATCTTGTTACCATAGCTAGTCCAAGGACTTAGAGCATCTTGTCCCCCTACCTGGGGTTTGCAAATCGCAGACTCTCTATCTTACTTAAGTACCATATTTTCAGACTATAAGATGCACCCCCCAAATTTGGGGGGAAATGGGGGTGCATCTTATAGTCTGAATGTAGCTTACCTGGCTCACTGCGGGGCGGGGGGGGTGGTGGCGGGGGGAGGCAGTGGAGCAAATTTTTTTTCCTATTTTCCTCCTCTAAAACCTAGGTACATCTTATGGTCCAGTGCATCTTATAGTCCGAAAAATACGGTAGTTTTGTTTCAAATCATGGTTTTTATAAAGCAAAGAAACTCAGGCAAACACTAAAACCCTTTTAGATCAGAGCCCTTCAATTCCAGAGTGCTTAATCTCAGGAGGTGATTTCTGAGCAAGGCAAAGGTAAAGGGACGGAACGTTTTCCTTGTCAAGCAGTGTTAGTACTCCAAGGGTTACCTGCTACTTTCAAGATCTAATTTTCCTTCATATTCAAACATGAAGAAAAGCATTGGCACCAAAAAAGTACTTTTTCGTAATGAAGTTTCATATTGGTATAAAAATACTTCAATTTGCTTAAAAGTCAGTGTATAGTTCCAAAGCAGAACATAATTTATAGGAGTCTTTTTTAGCTTAAAAAAAATAAAGCTAATCCTGGTTTATTCTAAATATCATTTGAGAACATTTAGACTTTAAATGTGTATTTGTTGTGAAATTTCCTTGCTATTTTTATGGAGGACTTAAGTGTCAGATTTGAAATCAAAACATTGCAAAGGAGTGAATCAAAGCTGAAGATGTTTTTAATTGCTTCTGTGAAAAGCTCCTTGGGCTCAGTTTTAAAAAAACATATTCAGAGTATATTTTCTGTAATGTAAAAGCTTTTACAAAAAAGCAGAAACCCCATCAGAACTATGAAGAGCCACAATGGGAAAAGAAAATTGTCCTTATTATGAGCACCCCATGACTCCCACCATAAATCAGCCTTAAGAAATTGGCAATTTGTTATTCCTCATTTTATTCCACTTATTAAAATTTTGTTATTTGTATTTTTGCCATTACCACTTACACCCCTTATACCCTCTTCCACCTCCACCAACCCCTGGCCCCCACAATCACCACACTGTTGTCCTAGTCCAAGAGTCCTTTTTTTTTTTTTTTGCTTGATTCTGCCACCCTCTACAACTTTTGCAATCTTCTTGCTTTTAACCCTTCTCCCTTGAGGCCCCTGAACTAGTCCCAGTCAATCAAAAGCCCCCTACTGGAGAAAAGGGCAATTCCATTTACCAGCCATCTACTTCCCAAGACTGAAACCTCTCCCCCACTTCACCGACCTCGGTCTCTATGCGTTAGGGCCGGGACAAGGGTTAGTGCTGACAGGTAACGCGTCCCCTGTGCCAGCTTCCCAATGTGTTAGATCCGCCGCTGACCAGTTAGAATGCAGTGTCTCTCAAACATCATTGGGAAGTGATTCTAATGGTCATTATTCCTGGCCCTGTGGTCCACGGCTGGGACAGAGAGTAACGACAGCATAGACAAGAGCTGTCTCTCTAGCTCTCTGCGATGCTTTTCCTCCCTTTTATTCTCACCTTCCCGCACCCCTCATGCCCACCACCACCAATAAACCTTCAGAGAATTTGCTCCATGGATTTAGGACAACTACTTCTCAGAGGAAAAGGTCAAGAATCAGTCAACCAGCAAGTTAAGAGCAGCACTATATTCCTTCCAATGTGCTAGGCACTCTGGGGACATAAAAAGAAGTGAGAGTTTACAGCGGTTGTCAGGCAGGAATCCTAATCCCCAACGATACCAGAGAACAAGATGGTCCAGCATGCGCTCCTGTGGGACCCGCAGTGGAGGCTGAAGGAGTTCGAGATGGGAAGTGATCTAGGGCCTATAGTGCTTGAGGGAACGCATCAGGGGGGAGGGGGGGTGAGATTTCCTCAAAGCCTCAAAAGGTAAATTTATTGGATAGTTAGTAAGTGGCCCTAGCAAGGTGTTCAGAGATCAAATGTGTAGTGTTAAAAGCCAGAATAGTCACCAATTACACCACAGTCAAAATAAGATGAGGTCAAGCATAGCATAATCAATACTATTGTAACAACTACGTATGGTGCCAGTTGGGTCCCGGGTGTCAGGGAGAACACTTGGTGAAGCACGTGATTGTCTAATCACTATGCTGTACACCTGAAACTAATACAGAATAATATTGAATATAAATTGTAATTGAAACAAATTTTTTAAATTTTTTACAAAGAAAAAAAAAGATGGGGTAATCACCCCAGCAATGTAGAAATGTTTCCAAATCATCAAGTTCTGATTCCTTTTTACTTAACAGTTTATTCCTCCATTTGTCTCTTTCTCTCACATTGTATTGTACACAGCACAGAGAAACGAAGCTGAACTTTCCACATCTTGCTTAGAAACCTCTGCCATTAGATGTCCAAGTTCATTACTTACAAATTCTACTCTCCACTACTAAACAGCAGAACAGAATTCCGCCAAGTTCTCTGCCACTTTATAACAAGATCATCTTATCTTTCCTCCATTTCCCAATAACATGTTCCTCACTTCTATCTTCGACCTCACTAGAAGCATCTTTACCCTTCATATTTCTAATAATATGTTGTTCATGGGACATATCATCTCTAAGATGATAGAAGCTTTCTGTGCAACCAATTTCTCTTCAAAGCAATCTAAACTTTTTCTATCACACACCTCAAAATTCTTCCAGCCTCTACCCATTATCCAATTTCATGGCTACTTCCACATTTTAAAATATTTGTTGGAGCAACACTTCAACTCCCAGATCAAAAATCTGTGTTAGTTTCCTAGGGATTCCATAACAAAGTTCTATGAGGTCAAGGTCGAAATGACAGAATTGTATTCCCTCACAGTTTTGGAGTCTAGAAATTTATATTCAAGAGGTCAGCAGAATTGTTTTCTTCCGAGGGAGAATCTGCCCCATGCTTCTCTCTTAGCTTCTGGACGTAACCCGGAATTTTTGCTATTTCTCAGCTTACAAATACATCAGTCCAATCTCCACTTCCATCATGTCATGGTCAGCTTCTCCCCGGGTTTCTCTCTTTGCTTTTTGTTTGTGTGTTTGTTTGTTTGTTTATGTGGCATTCTCTTTTCTGGGTGTCTCTTTCCTCTTCCTATAAGGACACCAGTCATTTTAAATTAAGAGTCACTCTACTGCAGTGTGACCTCTTCTTCACTAATTGCATCTGCAATGACCCTATTTCCAAATAAGGCCACATTCTGAAGTTCTTAGGGTTAAGACTTCATCATATCTTTTTGGAGGACACAATTCAACCCACAACAGGAAGCAATTTGAAAAATGCTAGTGACGCAGGCCTCTCAGAGAAGTATGATAATAGGAAGTCACCCTTCCACAATCACCATCTACAGGCAGCAACTGGAGCGGAGAAATAGTGTATCTGCTGTAGTGTAGACATGAACTTGGGGGTTGGCTTGTGGTGTGGGTGGTTTCTTCATATTCCTATAGCCCCCCTCTTTGCCCTAAAAGGCTCACTTATTATTACAAGCTCAGATGTAATTAGTGATTCTGTGGTCACATCCATCAGGTCATCATCTGTTTAATCAGAATCAGCCCAACCTCCCCTATGTCCTGCATTTGAAATGGTGAAGGACTGAAAAATCTTTAACACAAAGGCTCTAGTCACTGTGGCTTGGAATCCACTTCTCAATGATTAGCTTACTCTACTGTGGCAGATTGATTGTACTAGTGGCCAATTTTTTTTTTTTTTTTTTTTTTTGTCTTTAAGCCTAGTCTGTTGACTCAGGTGAGACCCTAGACTAGTGAGAGAGCCTACTCAGTATCAGCAGTCACTCGGCCAATATACAGTGAACCAAAGACACACGCATAAGCCTTGCTGAGCCCAGGTAGCAGAAATAATGAATGGTTATTTATTTAATCTATTACATTTGGGGTGTTTGCTACATATTATTAAAGTGGCAATCAATAACTGATACATGCAACAATCAATGCTACTCTAACACCCATGACTTACTTCTGTAGCCACAGAATATGTACGGTCAGCATCCTTCTTCAAACAAAACTCAGAACACTTTGGTACAAGTGTTTATAATAAGAAGGGTGGCCCTAGATGGTGTGGCTCAGTGAATTGAGTGCCAGCCTGTGAACCAAAGCGTCACTGGTTTGATTCCCAGTCAGGGCACATCCCTAGGTTGCACACCAGGTCCCCAGTAGGGGGCACGTGAGAGGCAACCACACATTGATGTTTCCTTCTCTTTCTCCCTCTCTTCCCCTCTCTCTAAAAATACATAAATAAAATATTTTTTAAAAATAGGAGAGGTGTATTTTCAGAGAGGATAAACTCTATTTTGCAAGCCTAGTCTCTTGCTCAGTCTCTAGAACAAATCAGATCCTCAGGAAAAATCAGATCCTCATTTTAGGATTAATGAATGAATGATTTTTCCATGAAGCATCTCATAGGTAAGTGAAAACTGCAAAAGGACAATCATGATGTCTTATACATCCTATGTTTTTTTAGTTGGTAATTATAGTGATGACCATGTAGTAAGAATTCAATAAATAGCATTTACTGATTTGTTAATTGATTGATGAGACTCGGCCACTGGCAATTACCCTTCAGGAATGAACCAAGAAACATTATTAAACTTCATTAAGGAAGATTTTATTTGGCCCATAAGAAAATGTTGTGACTTTCAAGGTTCCTAACCACCAGAAAAGGATATAATGTTGCATCTCTAGAGAACTGATGCTTTGTAGGACTCTGCTACATGGTAGGTATAATATAATCCACCGGCACGGAATAGACTGATAGTATTGTTCGTCACCCCTTGTCTTTTCTTAACTCTATATTCGCGTCATCTTCACATTCACAAGACAAAAAAGCACCCAAAGTAATATGTTATTTTATTTAATGAAATATCTTAAGGAACATGTCCCAGATATGACAGTAGTGTTTTACGAAATAATGCCAAATGACACATTGACAAGAGCTATCCATTTATTAACTATTGGGGAGCCTTCACAATATGAGGCTGTGGTAGGGGCTAGACAAAGGTTAAGCTCTAGTTTCTAATTTTGAGGAGGTGTAAGCAGGAAGTGACCATGACAATGGGGTGCCACAGGGGGCATATATATATGGTGATAGAAAAGAGGGAGTGAGTAATTCCACGTGGAAACAAAGCAAAGGCTTCACAGTGATGTCAACATTTGAGCATTTCAGCAAAACTGATCACACAGACAAGGAGAGGGAGAAAATCTAGGCAAACATAACGACTGTGCAAAGTCGCAGTAAGTTCAGTGAGATGCTGCAGGGACTAAATAAGGTCACATGTCAAGGGGGTGGGGGAAGAACACAGACTTGGGCCCTTACCTGCAAAATCATATGTGTCCAGCTCAGAAGTCATGTGATAGCAAGTCACTGCAGGATTTTTTCTTAATTAGGTCTTAAAATGCCCGTGCCAGGGCATAAAGTAAAGAATGAATTAGAGTAAATTTTCAGTACAGAGGTAATAGGGCTACATGTCCGCATACCATGAAAATGCTAAATCACCACCTCCCGAGGACTGTGTTCCAGATCGTGAAAAGACGGCATGCCCTATCGGCGAGATATGTCCTATGAGGACGCCAGCCGTAATATTTCACAGTTAATGTTCCTGATTAGTGTTGGCTTATGGTTAAGTTTCTGTGCTGGCAAATAAGCCTGTGGCCTTTCTCTTCCACTCTCAGTGTGGAGCTATCTTAATTAAGGTGAGGAAAGGGAAGACGGTGTAGAAACCTGCCGATATTAATGAGCTGGGGGAAAGTTCTTAGCAACATTAAACAACCAATTATTAAAACTCTAGAAGCCTGAGAAACTGTGATATTTTATAACACCTGAAAACAAAAACTTTCCAGGTGTCTGTTCCATTACATAGGCAGTTACGAGAATTTTATACTCCATAAAGAGGGGAGAAGCAATGTACTATTTTATGTTGAAGAAGAAACTGAGAATCAGTAACCAATAAGCACAATAGGTCAACTAGTCAACACCAGTCATTGAGCACCGACTGTGAAGTTCAAGTGTGCTGGGGGCTCCTGGGGCTTGGCCAGCTCCTGGGTAGCCTATTAGCAATATGCATAGAGTTTGTGTGTGAGAGACATAGGTGGTATTCTTATCTGGACAGGCTGAGGACTGTCAAGAAAAAACGCTCTGGGAATAGACATTTTCCAACTTATATTATACAGTTTTCCGAGCAAAATGCTTACATCTGCCACCGTCCTAAAAGTGTTAGGTCCTTACAAGTATTTACTCCAAGTAGTGTTTCTCCTTCTACTGCTGCCTGTGAAATGTTTATTTTACAAAGCTGTTAGTAATCCCACAGGGCTGTCAAGAAAAACGATTAAGAGATAGGGAAGGAAAAAATGTAGGAATCAGAAGGCTTTATGTCAGAAAATAAAAATTGATAAAATTGGCACCAAAGGGCCATGAGAAAGAATGTGAAATAGTAGAAAAGAGGCGGGTATAACAAGAGGGAAGTCAATAAGGGTTAGACTAAGAGCTCAATGCTGTGTTTGTCAATACCCAAAAGTTAAAATTAAGAACTAAACATTAAAAGTATCTTGCAGCTAAATTTCCTCAGAGCATCATAAGACAAAATGATGAGACATTTCCCTTTTTCTCTCTTTCAGTGATTTCCTCTTGATGTAAAGAGTTCTTTACATGTATTAAAATTTTTCCAAAGAAATATGTCTGGTACAAAAGATATTACTTTTAAGAGGGAAGCAATTTTAGAAATGCATCTTTCAAAATCATAGTGAAATCATTGCAAAACAAATGTGACACCACTTGACTATTTATTATGTAACATATTATTCTCAAGAAGTAAAAGAAGAATGTACTAAAGCTCGCAAACTCAAAGTTTTCCTCCAACAAAAAAAAATATTTGAATTTGAGTTTTTATCATGTTACTACTCTAATAATGCTTTTCTTGAGAGATGCACTCTAAACCAAGACATTACAAAACACAGATTAAATTGATTTTCATATTTGTTGAGTGATCCCTGAGTGTTCTGCATTGAACTGGGAGCCACTAAGTGGACTGTGACAGAAAAGGAAGGAACGCTTGCTAACTCAGAGAGCACCCAGAACCTGTAACAGGCCGGAGAGGAAATTAACCAATTCAGCATATCAGTCATTTAAGACAACTAAGCAGGCATGCCTTGGTGATGTGAATTCGGAACATATATCTGGTTGGTCCGATTCTCAGAGGAGACACATTGTCTTCCCTCCCACTACTCAGGGCTACGGTTGAGACATGCAAGTTTCCTCGGTCTCTCTTTCCACCTGGTGGTTTCATTTATTTTTATTCTTACACTAAGAGTATAGCCCTTTGGTATCGCACGTGGGAAATGTCTGCTTTCATAATGCTGCCCAAAACAATGACACCTCGGACAGTGGGAGATTTCCTACATTAAATGTAGGACAGAAGTGTGTAGTAGAAGTCTTCAAGGATTCCCAGAAGGTATCAACTATGACCAAGTTGTGGACAGAGGGAAAAAAAAACTATCATGTGCCTCATGAACATGTGATCTCTGAGGGAGAAGAGAAACCTAACTGTAAATAAAATGGGTTATAAATCTATTTGCTTTATAGACAATAAAAGTTTAAAACTCTATTATATCTTTGGTTAAATAAGAAGATTCCATACCTCCAGTTGAAGATGTAAAATGTATTGCTAACCTGAGGAAAATTAACTCTGTTGATTGAAAAAATAATATAACAAATATGCAATAAGATATTTAAATATTGAACAACTTTGTTTTAGCCCATGTATTTGTTTATGTTTCAATTGCAAGCCAATATGAAAGCATCACGCAAACAAAGGGTCTCCCTCCGTTTACTGCTGTTGTGCCTAGATTTAGAATGTTGCTTGGCACATAAGCATTCAAGAAATATCTGTTGAATGAATGAATTAATTACTTAGTCAAATCACATCTCATGATGCATAGCTGTTTGCACATGTCTCATATAGTCCCTCCTGAATTTTCAAGTGCCCACAGCTTGAATCTGTGCTTGTTTCATCGTCGGGTCAATTTAATGAAACTTTAACCCAGTAAGCGGACCATCAACCTAGCTGTCCTTAGTCACTCCGTATCTGCTCTGCTGAGACACACTCTAGATAATAGACTCCAGTCCTTATCTTGAAGAATCAATAATCTTGGTCACCAGGAACCATATTGACCAGCTTGCGATGCTCCAATTCCCTGTGTATACATATGGCTCAATTAACTCTTTGAAGCTTTTGAGTACAGTGTGATAGATTCTCACTAAACAAAGTCTTATAGGAACTTCAGAAGCCAAGAAACACCACTAAAGAAAGGCGCAAGTGCACTGATGATCAAAGAGGCAAGTAAAGCTCATGGGCAAGAACAGAACTCTGTATGCACAATTTTGAAAAGATGTGATGCCATCACAGTCTCTGGGTACCCAGAAATGAGTGTAAATCATTTCTCTCTAGCAGCACAATCACGGTGGTTTTAGAGAAACTCTACACTGACAAGCATCTCTGACTCCAGACCATAGTAAGCCAAGCTACGTGAGTTACCCCTTTCTTTGGTCTTCAGTACAGGTGAATGAAAAAGATAACAACTTAATGGTGCTTTGCAACACTAATTATTTGGGAATAATCAAAAGGCTTCATGATCTGAAAAAGTTGCCTCAGTACAGCCCATTAAACAGTATGAAGAGCTATTATTCCATCCTACTACCTTTGTGCCGCTCAGGTGTTCATTTGCCAGATGCTTTCTAATTAAGAACATATAAAAGCAGACTAACATGAGTTGCACAATCAGGAAAGTTCATTCAGTCCAATTCTAGTGCCAGGAGTGAATATCTTTTATTATAATTTTGACCAAGTCAATTGTTTTCTTAATGTTCCTGTTGACACTCTTCTAAGCCACTGGGGGTGGGGAAGCTCCTCTGAGCCCAGCTTATTATGTGAATCACAGAGATGGAGAACCTCTGTAAGTTTAGACTAGTTAAAATAATAGCATATGTATTTTATTCTTACCAATATGTGTAAAGTTATTTAAAATTCATGCTAAGCAATTTATAGTAAACTAGTCTCCCAATGAAAATTCTTATTCCAAATATTCCATAATTATTCAAATAATTATTCCATAATTATTCAAACTTATGGGCTGCTGGATCAAAACAGCTGTCTCTGAAATATCTATAAACCACAGAGAGGGAAATAAAGGAAGGAAAAAGGGGGGGGAGAAAATAATTGCCCAAAGATATTATTTTTATTGTCACTATTTAATACACCATCACAACTGAGAAATTGGTGTTGGACTCATCCCGTACTCACTAGATAAAAGTAAATTCTCTTTCCTTTGGCTTCTCTGATGGAGGATGTTGGTGACTTAGAATTATTGTTAAGATACCAGCATCCTTTCTGCTCACTGCCGGGTTGTATTCCTGAAGCTAGAATTTTAATAACTTTGTATGGGTGCAAAAGTAAATTTTCAGGCAAGGAAATAGATATCAGTACCACCATGTGCCAGTAAAATAGACTGAATTTTAAGAAGCGAATATCTCTAAATCAACTTTTTGCCATGTTTGTTAGAAAAAAATGTTGGTTTAAACTTAGTGTTGGTTTCTATTTAAAATAATGCAGTTGGTTAGGGCAGTGAAACTTGATTCTTCTGGAGAAATATTATCCTGAATTCTGAAAATGGATTTAAGAAAGATAACCATAAGAAAGATAACATCAAGGGGTAGTCATCACACAGAGGTTATGATCCAGTTTGCACAGGTTCGAATCCTGACTCTGCCTCCATGGGCAATCTCACTAGCCTGTGTGCCTGTTTCTTCTTCTATAAATTAGTGAGCATCGCAGTTGGTCATTTGTATAAAGTCTTGGGAGCAAACCTACTTACTCAGATCTTTTGCCCAATTTACAGAGTTGTCTTTTTATTATTGAGTTGCAATGGTTATGTAGTTTAGAACCGAGCCACTTGTCAGGTGAGAATTAAATGATTTAAGATATGGAAAGTGCTTAGAATTGGGTCTAACATAGGATATGTAATAAATAAAGTATTATTATGAAAGTTGGACCAGGTTCTCTTAGTCACCTATAAGTCATGAAATGCTGCCCTCCTGGTCCTTAAACATTTGTCATCTATTAAAGAAACTTTACTATTTCCTAGACTCCAATGACCCTATAATGTAGCCTGCTCACAAGAAAGTGAAGAAAGAGAATACTTAATGGACAAATAACTGGTATCTGTTCCATCACTGAAAGCAGTGTTAGCCACATTTTAGCTACCTATTTACTTTTTACCCTTATGACTCAGCTATGATCTCCAAATATTCATATTTTCATAAAATGTTTCTTTACACTGGGTTAAGTAAATTTATTTTTAAGTCTCATGTAATTTTAAGGTTTTAATGTAAACATATATACCAATCTTCTATTTTTCCATTTTTAAAAATTTGACATCCATACAAATGTCTACACTAATTGGTTATTAATAAAAAAAGTTTCCTTAATTCCCAATTGAGCAAGAATACTAACAGTTATTAATAGCCATAAAATAGATATCTGAAATAATTTTTATCACTTTAGAACTGAAGAGCTTTCAGAACTGTAAGGCCAACACCACTGTTGTATGTAAAGTAAAATTAATTCAGCTAGATGTTTGTTGATAGCTTCTAGCTAAGCACAATAAATGTTATAGTGATGCAACTTTTTGTCACGTCAGGGATATGTTCAGGACTTTTATCAAATGTGCAAAATGAGTGATAGGGCTGGGGATGTGGAGAGTCAAAGAATTATGAGATGTTGAACATCTGAGGAGATCATACAACAGGTTTGGGAACTTCAACAGATATTTAATAAAATGAATCTGGTCTATTTGCTGAAAATATTCAAGTAGGATTTATATCACAAAGGCAAGAATAGCCTTCGTTAAACACTTTCCAAGAATGACTCACAATCTTAGACCCTTTTAGTGCCGTTGGGCTTATGTGCCTCATGGACCCAGCACAGCCTCTTGGAGGTAGAGTTTATGCATTAATACTTTTCCATATTCAAAGCTGAAGCCTAAGACATTTTAAAAATATTGCTTAGAAGGAAGTGGCCATTTGTCCTACTAAATATAAACTGATGATACTTCCTTACTGAAGACGATTAGTTGTTAGTTCCAAGACTCTTATCATCTGAATATTAAAGAAAATGAGTTATTTTTATTTGAAACGTTGGGAGAAGCGATATGCACTCTAACGTTGTTTATTTGGACCTTAGGGGCAATAATTGGGTTACAGGTTCATCTTCATCATCGACACACTCATCACTGGCCCAGGCATGGTCTGATTTTATTTAAGTGGTTATTTGTAATAATGAAGTAAGCACCTTTCAGCACATGATCCCAAATAAGGTGAAGGCCTTGAACTTTACCCTCTATTTTGCCATATGATTTTAATTCCATTTCATCCCTCACCTTCTTCCAATTATCCTGAATTCCAGGCTTCCCATTCTGATGGGTTTTTTCATTTGTTTGTTTTTTGTTTATTTTTTTTTAAACATAGTGTTAATGCATCTGGATGTATTCCTAAAAAGTATGTTGAACATTGGATTTCTTTTTAAACTTTAAAGAAAGTGTATCAGGCTGTGAGTTATCGTCTGAAACTTTTTTTATTTAATATTCTATAACTAAGATTAATCCATAATTTCAATGCTATAAATTATTTCATTTTGTGAATATAATGTTATTTGTTCATTCACTTTCCTATAATAAGCTTTTGAATTATTTCCTGGTTTTTGTTATGGTGAACATACTGCTATAAACTTTTCTGTAATTCTCTATTGTTGCATATTTGTAAAAATTTGCCTTACTTCCTTGAATTACTAAGTCATAGGGTATGGAAATATTAAACCACAGTGTCTCCAAAACTCTGTATTGTGCAACTTCTACATTTTGACTGTAAAGAGGTATAAAATAGTATTTCTCCATGGTCTTGATTTGCATTTTATTGATCACATTGGATTAATGGCCAAACGTTTTTGTTTGTTTGTTTGTTTAATCAGGAAAACCCACTTTGCTATTTGTGCTTTCCTTGCCAGTTTATAGAGTTCTTGACATATCCTTGATATTAACCCTCTGCTGGCTTTCTGTATCATGAATATCTTCTATTGACTTGCAATTGTGTTTTCATTTCACAATGCTGTGCTCTGGCGAATAAATGTTCTTCATTTTAATATAAACAAATATATCTATATTTTCCTATTTAAGACAATGCCTTTCAAATCTTAAGAAATATTTCTCTACCATGTATCTGAAAGGTACACAACAAATGTTTTTCGAAGAGTGTTAAAGATGTTGAGTTCCACTTCTTCTCTTCCTCCTTTTCCTTCTTCCCCTTCCTTTGGTTTGGTTTTCCTAATTTCATCTGTAAGATAGGAAGCCAATTTTTTCTTTATCTGTTTGGACAACTAGTTTTCCAGTTTTGTTTATTGAAGGGTTCTTCTTTTCCCTACCTCTGTCTATATCAAAGTTCAAATAAATGACTCTGTTTCTAAGCTCTCTATTCTATGCCAAAGAAAACTGGTTTTCTATCCCCCCTACAAAAATGCCCACTTTTTAAAAATTATTTTAACTTCATAATAGGTCCTGATAGCTGATTTGTTAAGTCTTCCTCTCTGCTCCTATTCTTCTGTAGTTTGCATACTATTATTATTCCTTTACATTTCCATGTGCATTTTATAACGGTATTTCATCTTTTCTACTCACTTTGCTCTTCTTCTCAGCAAACTGAGAGGTCAAATTGGCCTGATTGCTAGTTTTTATGACCAGAGGCTAAGACTGGTTTTTACATTTTAAATCATTTTAATTATATCATGACAAAGACCATGTGTGATTCAGAGAACCTAGAATCTATTTGACCTTGTACAGAAAAAAAAATTCCAATTTCTATTCTAGAAGATTTCCTTAATAGAGACTTCTAATGTATTCTTTAATTTTCACATATTCTGTTCATTCTTTCAAAAATATTCCTAATTTTTATGCATGGTCTTTTCTCATGTTTTCTTGTTCATAGTCATATTGCTAATCTCTTCCTACTAATGATTAGAACATTTCATTAGACTAGTTGTATATTCTTGGTCCATCTTTCTGATATGTCTTTTACTAATAGAAATCCAGAGTCTAATAAGCCTTTTTCCCTTTCTAAATAGTTATGTTCTTCAAATATCTCATCATTTTGCCCTGTAGGCCCTATGATGAAAGAACCAAGGCATCAAAAACCAGTCACCAGCTTCTAGGTCTATAAAACATTATCTACAGATTAGTATTTTACTCTTCATTTCCTAAAGAGAAGCCACACTAGACACTCCTTAGATTACAATTGTTGATCCTTGGAAGAGAAGGGATGGAAAAGCAAATGCTAGGGAACAGTTAGTATGCACTTAGTTTTCTGAGGTCTTCATGCTCAGCTGTCTGTCTCCAGGCAACTGTGGGGATAAGCAAGAGCAGAACCCCCAATAAAAGTCTCCTTTCCTCCTTCTGCCACAGTCCTTTGAAGCTGTCTCCTGCCCAGGTCAAAGCCATCAAGTCACCCAATTATCTCCTAACTCCATGCCCCTCCTCATTGCCCTAAGGGTTTCCCACAGTTTTCTTGGTCTTTTTCATCTTTAATTTCCCCAGAATTCATCTTGATGGAAGGAGCCAGTAAGAGCTGCTAACAGAAATTTCTAAAAATTTAAACTGATACACTGTCTATAAACTTGGAAATGATGCAGAAACAGTTTATATTTAGAATGAAAAACACACACAAGCCAATCGACGTGCGTATTTAAATCACCAATTAAATCATAATGCTGACACAGTTTAGGATTTAAGCTAAACCAATTCTGCCTACTTAGCTCTAAGAATTGGGCAGGCAAATTTAAAACCTCTTTCTCGAAATCATTTGTGGTTACATAATACATACACGGTAGGGGCTCCATCTGAGTCACAGCAATCTTTGGTCGATTTTACAAAGTGAAAGGAACCCTAAAAAAAGAAAATGAATTGCTAGCCAGGGAAAGTTGTGTTCTTGGTAGAAACCAATAGCTAGCTGGAAGCTAGCTGGAGCGTCAATACCTGACACAAAATCTGGCAAGACAAAATAGACTCCTTTAGCTCGATACAATCTATACATGACCCACAGGCAACGCATTGGTAACAGTTATCCTGTACCTGAGAAGCAGCCCGCTGTGTAATTTTATAAAGTCCCAAGTGATCACCTCCAGGAGAATGTTCTATAAATATACTTCCACCTTGTCTGTCTACTTCTTGGCTATTCAGGAAATCCACGCATTTTTGCTTTTGTTGAAGATGTGGCAGTCACAGGCGCAGAAACTGCAGCTGCACGGGAAAAGATGGTGATTTGTTAACATGCTTCAGGGCCCTTGCATCAAGTCAATTTGCACAAATCGACAAGTCAAAAGTCTGATGGAAAATCACTTGTTCTTGAAAGATGCTGACAGGAAAGGAGCTACTTGTTATTTTAGTGATGCCGTAAAAGTAACAGGCAATGCCACTGAGATTTAAATGAGCATTTAATAAATACATAGACTCATTCAACTTATTTTTTAATGATTGGGAAAGAAGAGTCTATTGATTTCATTGTTTGGGGAACATTATTAAAATTTTAAATAATTTGATAAGTCATAATCATCACTATACTACTCTAATGTGAGGTGGCATGGGTAGACAGTCTTCAAAACCATCGTTCCAGTCACATATATGAGCCGTGTGCTGAGCTTTACAGAGACCAAAGGGGATGGACGGGGCCACCCATCTCTGTGTACCGAAACCACCAGCCTGTCTGTACAGACCATCTAATTTAGCCACCAGCTCTAGTTACATAGTTCAAAAGCGCACTGGAGTACCCTTACTTGAAAAGGAACGGTGCTAGTATGTTTTGCCTTCTCTTAAAATTTCAGAAAGTTGTAAAATTTAAGCAAATATCATAGACAAGTGATAAACTGTTACTCTGGAGGAAAAAAAAACATGATTTCCATATGCATTTAACGAAAGGAATGACTAATCAGTTGCTCTTTGCCTTCACTAAAGGATCTTCTGATATTTAACTTATTAGTCCATCCCAATTTCTTGTGTGACCTTGATAAATGCAGTGTTTATTACCAAGAGTGAAAACATTTTTAAATAGGTATGGGAAGAAGGGAAAGTCGAAATAATGTCAGCAAAGGAAATGTTCCACGGTTGACAAATGTTTTCTTTCCTGGAAAAAAAAATCTGACATTTTGCATTCCATATGAGCCTCAGGCTGTAAGGGATAAACTGAAACAAGGAAAAGCGTCCCAGGCTCGCTGTGAGCAAGCGAAGCCAGAGCAGCTACACTGATGGCAAAATGATAGTATTTCCCACTTCTTCATCACTGATGTGGAAAGATACGTAATGAAGCTGGTTTACAGTAAATATTTATACATCTACCACTGCCACCACAAAAGACTGACTTCACGGTTTGGAAAACAGCCTAGCAACAAAGTTTGGAGCGTGAGCTCTGCAACCAAATTTCCTGGATTAAAGTAAATATCATATGGCTCATTAGCTCTGTGACCCAGGTCAATTTTTATAACTTCTCCGTGGCTAAATATATGGGGATACTAACAATAACCATCTGAGATGGTTGTTTGTAGAAATTAAATGTGCTCTTACAGTTAAAAAATTTTAAAAAGTGTTTTTGACACATATAGCAAATCCTCAATAATTTCATGCTTCAATTCATACAAACTACTGTTACCATTAAATTCATATAACATTTGTTGAAAAGTGTTTTTTAACACATATGGCAAACCCTCAATAATTTCACGGTTCAATTCATACAAACTATTGTTACCATTAAATCCGAATCCCATTGCTACGGGCACTTGAAGGAGTTGGAGGAGGCAGACGATGTGACGGAAGTGCTCCCAGAGTTTACCTTACTGACTGACACCTGGGAGACATCCCACCCCTTCGGAGCTGGCTGCCCAGGGTCTAGAAATAGCTCGCATTATAAAAGCTGACAACGCCATGTCCTTGTTCTTCTGTCCTCCGCCTGCAGCTAGAACACAGGCTCCTGCCCCAAAACCATCCGTGGGATTTTGAATCAAGAGCTAGTGAGGTCCCAGACGGGGGTTCTGCAGTGCGTCCTCTCCAGCAGCTGCGGTTCTCAGACAGGAGCAGCGGTGGCTGCCGTGGTGTCCGGCTCGCGGGCTGCAGAGTCAGCCAAGCGGCCGGCTTGTCTAGATAGCGGTGTCCTCGCAACGTGCTGTTCTGGATCTCTTCCGGCTCTGGAGCCTCTCAGCCTGTTTTCCCAGCGCCCCAGAGGTTCTCTGATCTACCCAGTTTCCTTTTAGTAAGTTTCTCTTCTTCCCAGTCATTCAGAGTCCCTTTCTGTTTTTATGTCACGAAGATCCGTGACTGATAGAACTTTGGGGTTATTGAAGCTCTGTCCCTAAGAAAGTATTCACTGACAGTAACCAGAGGGGAGGGGAAGGGGGGAAGGGGAGCAGCTGGGAAAAGTCGTCAAGGAACAGTGTATAAAGGCTCCATGGACAAAGCCAAAGGGTGGGTAGGATTGAGGGTGGGAAGTGGGGTGGATGGGGTGGAGGAGAGTGGTGGGGGGACATGGAGACAACTGTATTTGAACAACAATAAAAAAAAGAATGTATTCACTGTATGCTTTAAAAAGAGCATCTCTTAAGTGGAGCAAAGAGTCAGCCCCATAAATACTTAGCTCCCAAATAAAGTATGTGGCAAGACACATAAAGCACCAGTCTTCTAAATCATCTTTTTTTATTTATTCTATTACAGTTGTCCCATTTTTCCCTTTTGCCCCCCTCCGCCCAGCCCACCCTTCCAGCCAAAGTCAATGCCGTCTCCATTGTCCATGTCCACGCGTCAGTCATACATGTTCCTTGACGAGTCCCTTCCCCTCCTTTCCCCTCCCCTCCCCTCGTACAGCCATCAGTCTGCTCCTTGCTTCCTTTCAATAACACTTTTTAAACTTGTCACACAGGTAAAATCTGACCCTTCAGAGGAAGGGAAAGAACAGTAGCAAACAGATACACACACACACACAGAATTTAAAATCGCAGTATTGAGAGACCAATGTTAAGAGTAAAGCCTTCCAAGCTTTTCTATATGAGTACAAATATATACACATTATTATGTGACACATCCATTTTAGCACTATTGTTTTCTTTTTTCCAATGTATCATAAATATCTTTTCAATTCAATTAAAAAGTCTAAATCAAATTTTAATGCTTGCCTAATAGTATTGGATACATTATTTATTTAACCAACACTCATGCTATCGGACAAAATATTGTCTCAAATATTTCAATATAGCAAATGACACTGTAATAAACACTCCTCTACAGACATTTTTTCCACCTCTGCCTCACTATTTTCTTCAAATAGGAGAACATTGGAAAGATGAAGTGGGTCCATCTGTGAAATAGGACAAGGCTGCAAAGGTGATTTTGACAGGTGGATTTTACCTCTTATCACTCTTAGTTTACTCTTCGGAACAACGCTGTACATGAGAATTTCCTGCCAGGACAGAAGTGTTCTCTCCCTGTGCTGCACAACACAGTAGCCACTAGCCCCACGGGGCTATTGATCATGTAAAATGTTGCTAGTGTGACTGAGGAAGTTCACTTTTAATTTTAATCAATTTAAATTATTTTAAATTTAAATACCCACAAGTACCCAGGGGCTACCATATTGAACAGTATAGCTCTGTACCTTTCAGGACTTTTCTTCTGGACTACACATTATCTTATATAAACCATATGAGACCCCCTCTGGTTTTGTACATTCTTGCAAGCTGCCTCTGACCATTTCTTCTGTTGGTAAAATTTCTTGACATTTTACATCGTGTACACTTGATTTCCCGGTGGATATAACATCCCCTCGGTAGGAAAAATGAAAATAACTGAACAAGTGACATAATTACCTTTATGTTTTTCAAACGTTATTATTAACCTATATTTCTGAAGCAAGTTAGTGTCAAAAGTGACAAAGAATCTTTGAGACAAATCTATTTTAAACAAGGCATTTAGTGCATTTTTATTACTTCTTTTCATAGCTGCTTAGCCACCAACTTTTTAGGTTTTGAACATTTTAGTTTAGAAATATTTTATTACAGTTTAAATTTCTTCCTAAAATACTTGTCAGTATTCATTCTTATATGAACTATATAACAGTAATTTAAATGGGTATCTTTAATCTTCATTAATTTTTAAAGACATTTTTAATTTCTGTCTTTATTTTTCTAACAACTAAATTACTAACATGTATATATAATTGAGTTATAACATTGTACCATTAAAACTCCTTAGATCTTGCTGAAGTGTCTTCTGGATTTTAAGGTCACATCCTTGAACTGTGATACTAATTGTTTCACTTTTTTTTTCTAAAACGTTTTTTTTTCCTGAATGGATGCTGTTATTGACCAAAATGTGTCCCCTCCTAAATTCAGATTATTAGGGTCCTAACCCCCAGTGTGACTATATTTGGAGGTAAAGCCTTTATGGAGAAAAATAAGGTTGAATGAGGTCCTAGGCGTGAGGCTTTGAAACAGCAGATCTGGCGTCCTCTGAGAGGAGATAGTGCGGAGATTCTCTCGTCGTGCACACAGAGAGAAGAGGCCGGTTGGGAGCACAGCGAGAAGGCAGCTGTCTGTACGCAAGGAAGAGGCCCCCCAAGAAATCAGCCCTGATAGTCCCAGCAGACTAGTACAGATGTTCTTGTGATTCCTCTTCCTACTTTGTCTTGAACTAAATTTAGGAACATCTGGTAGGCATACGAACCCTACCTTCTCTGTCATCGTATCTCATGGTTTTAACTTTATGTGTCATCCTCTGCATTTAGGAGAGAGTAAAAAATGTTGCTCTCCGCATCCCTATTTTGATCATTCTTCAGAAGCATTTTCATTTTTCACTGTCAGTATGAATCTCTATTTTAATGTTGTGTTTTTATCTATTTCTAATCCTTATTTCACCTCATTTACCTTCTGTTTTGTCCAATTCTGTTACCTACACTTCTGCTTTTTTCACTGTTCATCTCAGCGTGTTTTCTTCATGGAAACGATTGCCGTTTTTCCTTTATTTTGTCAATTACTCCAAACATTTTGCTGGAGTTTTTTAATAGGCTGTTGAATGGATCACTTTGAGATTTGCTTTTACCCACCAGGAGAGATTTTTGACTCCTTGTTGTGTAGTAATTTTCATAGCCTACACTTTGTTTTTATTCTCACTCATCCCTGGGACAAGGAGATCTCCGGGTCATTTCATTTTTCTCCTTCCTTCCTCCTGCTCTCTAACCCCAGGTCTGCAGTTTGAATACTGTTGATCTTCATAGCATTGTGTCCAACGTCTTGCATCTAATAAGCTTTCCCCTATTGATCTGCTGCTTTCCTCGTCTGGAACGTCAACTGACATAGCACAGGAAAAAACACCGTTAAGTTTCTGAGCCTGTTCTCCTGGGGCTAATCTTCCCAGAACGTTCTCCACCAGCCCTGCACTCCTACTTCCTTTCCAGTCGCTTGCTGGGATGATTGCATTTCTCTCCAGGAGAAGGAAACTAATAAACGAAGAAGGAAGAAGCGAGATCCAGGAGAAATGGAATCTCCTGCCTTGCTGGATATTATGTTAAGGATGTAGGAAAACATTTATCTTTCTCTCTACATATAGTAAATTTTAAATTACTGAGTCAGAGAACTGATATTTGGGCGGTATACACAAAGATTCTCTCTATGACCAAACTCTAGAGATGCTCCTCTAAACTCTTCTCAATGAGGCCCTGCTTTGGGGCTCTTGTGTTCAGCTCTGCATTGTTCAGTTTTAGCGGAAATTCTGCTAAGTCAGTGTAGCTAGATGTGTGTGTGTGTGTATAAAAATAATTGAGCACCCTGGATATCTGATCATACTCCGCATCCTCCACCAACCCCCAGGTGATATCTTATTACCCTTGTTTGTCTACAGCAAAAATTCTGTTAAGTTAGTTCAGCCAGAATCCCCCCTTACCCCTGGTATTTCCTCTTAGTAATTTTCCATCCACCAATCCCCACCCCCCACCACCACACGCACCATGCCCCTTGGGTATACATTTCCATTTTTCCTTGTTGTTTTTGGAGTTGAGCTGAATGTTGCAATAGTCCTGTTGAATAAAGTCTGCATCACCATTCTTTAACATATTTCATGAATAATTGTTTTTTTCTTTTCAGGTCATCTATTTCATGAAGCGAAGATACAATGTGTCAGATGCAGTAGCCTGAAGAGGGTGTGTGTGCGTGTGTGTGTGTGTGACTGCATCAACTATTTGCTTCCTCGGGTAAGAAAAATTTTGCCCCAGGAAACCGATAAAACTGGCCAGACAGATTTTATTCAAATACTGCAAAGAGAGAGACTTCAGTTGAGAACTAAGCTCAACACTGAATACAGCAAAGACAGCTGGGAATTTGTATCCTAGAAACAGAGCGAAGGGGCCCCATGAATGAAAAATTACTAAGAGGAGACACCAAGAACAGTAGGACTCTTGGTAAACTGGTCTAACAGGTTTCTTACTAAAGGCAGACTAGGGACTCAGCTATGGAGGATGGAGGATAAGGAGCTGGGTCACAATCAAGGGTCAGGGGATTCTCCTTACATCAGGCTCAGCAGGCCATGGACACAGAAGTCCACCATGGAGACCTAGTGGAGAAGAGGGCGCAGAGGAGCCTGACCAGGGTGGGGTCAAGGCGCCAAGCTTTGCCCCTCCAGGCATCCATTCCCTCTACTTGGAGTCATCAGGGAACTTAGACTTACTTTTCCATAGTGTCCATGTTCATCCTGTGCTACATTTTTAGGGATGTTTCAGTAAGAACGTAAACACATAATCCACTGGGAACAGACGGTTGGGTTGATTCTTCCGACAGAATTTTACTAGTTTATTAGAAGGCAGCAAGTTTGCAGTCAGGGCCGAGTTTCTGCCATTGGGATTTAAAATAGAAAGAGGAACGGGAACTCAGAGTTCAAAGAGGTGCTCAGTATCTTAAATCATTTCTGATAATAAGTTTATGTTTTTTCTACTCTTTACTCTCTCCTATAATTTACCAAATAAATACTTTACCATTGAAAATGCTTCAAGTCACTTTTAATTACTTTTGTGCAAAAATAATTAATGTAACTCAAAAGTGTAAATAAAATATAATAGGATGGTATTAATAGTATAGACACTATAAATTTAGGTAGAGACAATGTTAAAAATCATGCATACATATGCATGTGAATATACCATACACATATGTGTATACATATATATGAAAGAGTTGAACATCCATACTTAATAGTTTGATATCAGTTCTGATATTAAACTTTTTCTAGGGAAACCTGGTCAATTCAAGTGCCCGCAAGACAAGAACAAACCAAGTTCTCAGAAAAACAGCAGCTATTTGGGGGAATAGCACTGAATAGAGATCTCTCCTAGGCCTCCGCTTTCAGATCATAAAAACGGATATAATGCCCATTGGTGTAGCTGGTACCATTAGAGTCCTTTGTTTGCTCCACATTTCACATAGAGAAGCATAATCAAGAGGCTCTACATCACCCGCCCTGCCGAACCATTCAGTATGGACCACACCGGGCAAGTCCTAGAGGCTCACGTTACTGCTTCGATATATTCGCCATGTTCTCTGTAATAATATTCAAGTACTTCAAACTTAGATAATAGTTATGTTTATTCCCTCCTGAATAATTTTGTTGGTAGACATACTTAGCAAGGAACACAAGGTATTCTTAATGTCGTTGAAAGACTGTCCCACGGCTGTCTTTTTGTCAATTCCCAACGCAGCTTACTCTGTGCTTTGTAACAATTCCCTATGCCTGTGAGTATCATTTCTTTCCATTCAAACATCTGTGCTACACGATTATAACTAATATTGGTGAGGGTTAAACAATTCTTTGGAATTTAGTAAATGTCAATTTTTATAGCTATATAACAGACCTCACTTCATTTGTGATTTAGACATATTTAATTATTTATTATTTCATTTATAGTTCCAAGAGAGAAACCAAATTCAAATTGAAAACAATGGGAAATGTATCGGCATGCGTCATTCCTGAAGTAGCCTTTGCCCCAAGCATCTCTAAGTCCACAGGTTCAAATAAATTACTAGAAAATCAGTGTGTCCGCATAGCTTGGCATCATCTCTCTCTCTCTGTGTTGGATCTGTCTTCAAGCAAGCTCTTCACTTGTGGTGGCAGTTGCCAGCATCTCCGGCTTATAGCTGGTACTTATCAACATGTCCACCAAAAGTTGTCGCTCTCTCTTCCCGAGAGTCCTTGAAAAATCTTTCAAACCTCCCAAATCAGTGTTCTGCTAATCCAGGCCTAAGTCCCAGGGGCACCTCAGGAGCTAAGGGGAACCCAGGTCTACCCAAGTCACCAGGTTTAGAGTGAGAAAGACATAGCCTGAAGAAAATCAGGGCATCGACATGCATTTCGGAAAACTTCACACACACCCAAACTAGCAAGCCCATTTTCCTAGCATTATTTAAAATGAGGGGAAATACAAGTAACCAATAAAGGAATGGTTATTTCAATCTGTAAGAAGAGGAACTACAGCCAGTTTCTTCAACTGCCTTACTCCCAGTCTCTTCGAAACCACCCTGGACCCTTTCTACCCAGCACTGCAATATCTGTGACTTTCATTAAAATAAAATTTCAGTCATGTTATCTTCTCCTTTAAACCCTTCCATTTCTCTCCATTGCTTTTGGTAAAATACCAGAATCCAAGACCGATTCTTGGTCTTTTCCTTGGGGCCACCTTCCACTCTCGCTCTTGTTTTCTCCACGTCCCTCCCACATAGGCATTATGTTATGAATATGTGACACTCCCTCTGGCCACAGGGTCTTTGCACATCTTGTTCCCACTGCCTACAAAGTTCTCCACCCTCCCTGCTCACCTTTCAGGTCTTAGGAGAAGCATGACCTCCACAGGGAAGCTGTCCCTAAAATCCAAGGTCATAATCACGCAATTGTTCCTTTTATTCCACTTGAGAAGTTAAGCATACATTGGTGTGATCATTTGGTATAAATCTTCACCACCACCAGGGCAGGCACCATGTCTGCTTCTACTAACCCCTGTGCCTGGTACACAGTAGGCACTCATCGTATAGCTGTTAAAGGAATGAACAACTGAATGAATGGACTAATTCATTCATTCATTCAGCGAGCATCTGTTCCATTATCTCTAATGAAAAAAAAGTAATATAATGATTAAAAAGAAAGCTCCTTACTAGCAAACTGGTTGAATGTGTCGGGAGGAGACAGATTTGTACAGTGACAGGATAGTACAAGACAGAAATTAATGAAGACTTTCTAAAGGGAACAAGCATAGGAGGGGGATACTTAGTAAGATAAAGGAAGACAACATGGTATGCTTTGAAAATAAAGGGACTAGTCTATATAAGCTAAAGCATCTGAGGTCCAGTCCACTCCTACATTTGTATAATCTTAGCCTACATCGTCTAACCTTGTTAAAACACTGTGTTCTGGATAATTCTGGCTGCCCTTTCATATATACCAGTCAGTCCCTCATCACTCTGCTCTGTGGCTTAGTGGGTGACTGTGACAGGCTACGTTAGTGGGCTTCCCTAATCCCTGGCTTCCCACTGAAATTGGCTTATGGGAGCAATGGCAATAGGCCAAAGGCAGAGAGAGGATGCTCAGATATTTATTCCTCTGGCTCCATTCCTGTTGAATCTTTACGAACTGGCTGCGTTCCTAAAGCAGGCCACAGTCCTATCAGGCAGCCCCCTCTCTCTGGATTTAGGTAACACTCTCCCGCTGCTCTTTGCCCCTTCAGGCCAGAGGGGACCAAAAGCTTCTTTTGTCACTAGCTCTAGGGTCCATGCCCTGACCATGCAATTGTTAAGTGGCATATTTATTACACTCTCTTCCTGTTACCCAAATTGAAGGAGCCATATGTTTCCTGCCAGGAAACATTGAGTACCACACTCAATTTTATCCTCTTTGGAATGGGGATAATGAGTTCTGCTCCGCCTAACTTCTGGGATTGCCAAGAGAAAATCACACAACATAATGTTTTTTAAAGCAATTTGAGAATGACACCCTACTCTAAAGTCAAGAACTGTTACTATAAAGAAGATCATGCCTGGCACATAGAAAGCATTTAATTTGCTGAGTGCGTTACTGATGTAAAGCACCGCATTTAGTCAAGGTGGTCTCACAGATTGCATCAGTAGACTGGCCTTTAAGTGTTTTGTAGGAGCACCAAAAATATCTCATTCACTGGCCTGCTTTAAATTCCTGAGATCATCAGCAGAAATAATAACTGGACTTAATAAGTCCCTGGGACTGCTCCAGACGCTGTGCAGGCAAGTTACATGCAGTGAGTGTCTCCAGTCCACACAGCAACCCCAGGTTACAAATGTGAAAACTGACATTCAGAAAAATCGAACCACTTGCCAGTAATAGGTAGAGTATTTAATGCAAAGATCTAGCTGGTTGGAACGCCATTACTCTGTGTACTTCTCATACTACCGTTTTGGCATTACTTATTCAAGTTGGAATTATCCTGCTCTCTCAATAGAGTGCATTTATTTTATGCCTTCGTAGTCTTGAGTTAAATAGATTAGTATGCAGGGAAGATGTTCTCCCCTGAGTTCTTAAAGATATGACTGCAGGAAAAACCATGAAATTAGAAATATGGATACTGGTTTTCACGCAAAAATAAGGTGACTGGTTTCTGGGACTGCCCAGAGGGATGGCTAGGGGGTTACAGAGACTCGATGCCTCTTTCTGTTATCTCGAAGTCAGTTTTGTTTTTAGCTCTACAGTCATACACCTTTTCATATCTATGTAGAGCTTTAGATCTTAATATAAGATGATTGTTCTGGTGTACTTCATCTACGCTGCATTTTCTTAATGCTTTCAGAATTCTAAAATAGTGTGAGGAAAAGTTAAAAATTTTTATTATTGCTACACCCTTCAAACCAAAAGAGTTGAGCTCTAAGCACTGCCACAGATTAAAATCACGCATTTCTTTATGCTTTTAAGAAATGTGCCGGAGACACTTGAAAACAATAAAATCTGCTGAGAAACGCAGCGCACAGAAGCGTGCACACCTGGACTGAAGGGCCTCGAGCTGCCCTCCTCCACTGTTTATCTGAGAAAATGAATGGCACACACTTCAGCTGGTGGAAGAGTTTCACCCTTGGAACTTCAAAATGACCTTCTATTCTATGTTCATGGAGTTCATATAATTACAATGATTACAACGATTAGGGCAATGTTTTAAAGCAAACGGAACTTTTCAGGACTCTGCATTTTAGAGAAAATTTTTATAGTTCACCTCAGAAGGTTAACGTGTCTTCAGACTTTTAAATAATGGCAAAATAATATTTCTCAAGTTCACCTTATTTATTTATTTATTTATTTAATTTATTGGGGTGCACGGTTAATAGCATAAATGACAGGTGTACAACTTTATAATATGACATCTGAGTACTGTACTGCATGCTCACCTCCTGAAGTCTAGTCTCCTTCCATCACCTTATACTTGACCTCCTTGGCCCTCTCTATCCTCCCCCTGCTGCCCTTCCCCTCTGGAAACCATCATTCTGGTGTCTATATCCATGACTTTGTTTCTTTCATTTGTTCGTTTTATTTGTTCATTCTTTATTTTTGTATTCTATACTCTGCATACGAGTGAAATACTATTTTGTCTGGCTTAAATCACTTGGCATAATCCCCCCAAGATGTCGCAAATGGCAATATTTCATCTTTCTTATGGCTGAGTAGTATTATTCTATTATATATGAATCACACATCCTCTATCCAATCATCCATCACAGGACATTCAGGGGTTCCCATGTCTTGGCTATTGTGAATAAGGCTGCAATGAGCTCAGAGTTCATGTATCTTTACAAATAAATGTCTTCAAATTTGGGGGTAGATACCCAGAACAGGGATCGCTGGGTCCATATGGTGACTCTATTCTTAATTTTGGGGGGGGAAACCTCCATACTGTTTCCTATGGTGGCTGCACCAGTTTACATGCCCACCAGCAGCAGATGGGGTTCCTTTTTCTCCACATTTCTTCAACACTTCCTATTTCTTATCTTGTTGATAATACCCATTCTAACCAGCGTGAGGGAGTATCTCACTGTGGCTTTGATTTGCATTTCCCTTACAACTAGTGGTGTAGAATATCTTTTCATATATCTGTTGGCCATTTATACGTCTTTCTTGGAAAAGTATCTATTCAGGTCCTCCGCCCCTGCCCATTTTTCTTTGTCAGACTGTTTTTGTGTTAAGTTCTTTACATATTTTGAATGTTAGCCATTTATCAGGGGTAGCATTTGAAAATACCTTCTCCCATTCGGCTGATTGCTTTTCTGTTCTGTTGATGGTTTCTTCTGCTGTGCAGAAGCTTTTTAGTTAAACGGTGTTGGGGAAACTGTAAAGCCACATGCAAAACAATGAAACTAGATTGCTGTCTGACGTCATAGACAAAAATTAACTCAAAATAGATTAAAGATTTGAATATAAGGCCTGAAACAATAAAATACATAGAAGAAAACATAGACACTAAACTCATGGGCCTTGGTCTGAAAGGGGTAAACTTGACCCCAAAGGCAGAGGAAGTAAAGAAAAAAAAAACAAACGTATTTTTCGGACTATAAGACACACTTTTCCCCCCCAAATTTGGGAGGAAACGGGGAGGGGGGTGGCACATCTTATAGTCCGAATGTAGCTCACCTGGCTCGCTGCAGGGTTTCTGCTTTAAAGGATGTTATTAAATATTTTACCATGTTTTTTGCTTCAAAAATTTTTTTCCTATTTTCCTCCTCTAAAACCTAGGTGTGTTTTATGGTCTGAAAAATATGGTAAATTCATGGAACTACATCAAACAAATATTATTTTAATTGGCACATTTTCTGTATTCCTTCATTAATTTATTTTATTTTTTTAATTTGAGGAGAATGACTTTATTATCTGTTTTTGCATGTCATGTTGTACATTATTTTTTTTTTTTAAATTTATTTATTTATTTTTATTCAGTTACAATTGTCTGCATTTTCTATATTCCTTCATTAATTTTAAGTGGCAAATTGTTTAACAGTTTATCAACAGTGCTACAAATTTGAATTTGCTTCATGGGAAAAGATTTAGTGAACTAACAGCAAGATAGAAAATAACACAAAGTAAAACTACTTTGCCCTTGCCATAAATTGCCTTTTACAAAAAGTGAAGATCAGGGTTATACTTCAGACTGTGCCTGTACTTAGATGTGGGCCTCTCCCCACCACTGTGGTTTCCCTCTCTATCTGCAGTTGTGAATGAAGGGAAGGATACTTACAAACTGAAACACCACATAAATGATTCGTTTATTATTACAGAGTATGATGTTTTGCTAAAAGTTCTGGGAGTTTGGTAGCTAATTATTCATTCTGCTTTCAATCACACAGTAAATACATAGTGGAACCAGAGTTTAAACTCACATTTAACCTATAGCCTCACGTTCTATGCTCCATACACTTATGTGAAGAGCTCGGAAAGATTAATTAATTTCTCGTAACCCCAGTTTTCTCTGCATAAAACGGAGGAAATAACATCTAGGTTGCAAGGTTATTCTGCAGATCAAGTGAGCTCAGATGAAACAGTAAAGCGGAGGGAGGCCTGGGAGGCGGTGGATGCTCAGTGTTGGTTGGAGCTGAAATTCAGATCCGTAGCCGATTGGATTTTTCAAAGATGACTGCACCAACATGCCTTGGACTCCGCATGCTCTTCTTACAATCTGATATTAGCATAAATCCATCCAGTAGTGGCCTATGTTCCTTCCCTTTCACTCTCTCAACTAGTAATATGCAGCAGAAGTGACCTCTGTGACCTCTGAGACAGGGTCATAAAAGGGGGGATGGGGTTGGCTAAAAAAAAGAGAGAAATTTGGGAGTTATGGAAATATTCTATATTTTGATTGCCGGATTGTTTTGGAGGTTACACATGGTATATATTTGTCAGAACTGGAACTGTATAATTAAAGTGGCTGTTTTCTATGTAAATTATAACTCAGTAAAATTGGTTTAAAAATAAAGAAAACAATACAACAGGTTGACAGCCACTGACATCAAATTTGACTTAATTGGTGTGGTGTGGCCTTAAGCCATCTGCATTCCAATCTGCACATTACTATGTTGTTTTTCCACATACATTATAGTAAATTTCCTAAATGAAATAAACTTTCATTCTAGGTACTGAAATTAGTCCAGTACCAAAATGTCTTTTTTTCATGTTACAATAAAAGAATGAAACCATAAAAATGCAAAAAGAATAGAGTAAGAATTTATTTATTTGGAGATTAGGTTATGGGACCGAATTCCCCAGTCAACTCCCTCCAGTGTCTAAAAAATCGGACATATTTTGGAGCACTTATTATATGCAGGCATTATACAAACATCTCATCTAAATGATTTAATAATCATACACAAATTAGATGTATTTCTTAATTATTCCCATTTTACATAGGGGGTAACCAATATTTAGCAAGGTAAGGAACTCTGGGTGGGTAATGCTAGAGAACAACATAGCAGGAAACGGAACCCAAGATTTTATCCACCCATAGCACAATCTTTCCACGATACCACATTGTTGGTTTTATTGAGAAATGGATATAAAATAATTTGCAAAAAACTTGCTTCCCCATTCATTCATTATAAAAACTGCTATTATTTGCATTTCCTGGCAATTCCAAAATGAAAAACACTATCCTAAAAGAATTTTTATTGTTTCTGGAGAAATATATATTCTATGTATGTATTACTATTAAATCTTTTCTTCACTTCTAAGAGAAAATGTATTAATTTTACTCAAGTTTTTAGGGAGGAACTGTACATTCTTATAAAAGACTTCATGAATTATAGTGGTATAAATTTATAACTGTGAAATTTCTTCCCAGTGCCACGGATTTAATACCATAATTGAGTCACATAATTCAGTGTGGCTTCTGGCTATATGCACAAGGAAAAATTAATAGGCTACCCTATTCAATCAAGTTATAATCACCATGAAATTTTTTTTAATTCTTCAATAATCCCTGTGAAATATATAAAATAATTCTTAGCTGAGAACATTTCTTTCGTATCTTTCTAGTGGGGATATCTGAGAGGAACTTTCCAAACTGGAATTAAGCTGCTTCAAATATCACATAGAGAGAGCAAAATAAAGGCCTCTCTAACTTATGCCTACCACTCGACTTGCATTTTTATGTGAACTTCCAAAATGTCTGTCTTGGAGGATGTCTGTAATTTAAAGCCTAAGAGATGGTGAAAGGTTTTCAAGACCAATGATAGCTGACCACAAAAAATGAACATAAAATACATTTATAAAACTTTTTCACCCACGAGGATGACCTAAAGGTTCAAGATCATACTTACATCAATGTATTATATTGCTATAAGTAAGTCACTGGTGCAAGGGACTTTTGAAGTTCTGGATTTTGTTTCTGTCTGGCCATTCCTTACATAAAGGACAAAAATACATTCAAAATAATCAAAACCTCTCTTGTCATGTGAGGGTGCAGGCTAAGAAGGCAGGACTTGTGCCTTTATGAGCATGCATGGGTGGAGTGATTTGGGATTTCCAGGCTAAGGCTGAATTGGTCAATCTAAACCAAAAAACCCTGTACCCAGGGGATTGGGCAAGCTCCATGCACGTCTTATCTAAGAAGCACCTAGAGGAAGGTTGGGCCTGCTGATCACAAGGGCCATTGGGGAAGTCATGGCAGGAATGTACATTCACCTGTGCCTCTGCAGGTGGTGACTTGGGTCATGGGCAGCCACATGAGGGGGCTAGTGGCCGTTTAAGGCCCTGAAGTCCCCTCAACCACACAAAGTGGATGTCAAGGCAAACGATACCATCAATAGTCAAGGTTTTTAAATTTTTTTAAATTTTAGGTCTTTGTTTTTTAATGCACAGTGAGTAAACTAAAGTTCATTACTTTGCACAGTCCTATGAGTTTTCACCTTGTTGGCATGTGTGACACCACCAAAATGAAGATCCAAAAGAGCCCCACTTCCACCCAAACCCCTCCTGCTGTCCCTTTGAAGCCAGCCTCCCCTCTATCCCCAGTCCTTGACAGCCCGATATCTCCTCCATCTCTACAGTTTTTTCGATCTAGAATGTCATGGAAATGGAATCATAATGCATATAACCTTTTGCATCTGATGCCTTCCCTTGGCATACGCTGTTGAGATTCATCTGTGATTTTTTCCTTTTTATCGCTGAATAATAGTCCATTGTATGGATGGGCCACTCTTTATCCATTCCTGAGAACATTTGGGGTTTTTTCCTCTATGAGGATGAGCTTTAATTCTCCTCAGATACTTTGGAGATTTCTAAAAGGGGATTTGTTGGGTTATATCATAAGTTCATGTTGAACTTTATAAAGAATGGCTGAACAGAAATTGTTTTCTAAATAGTGCCGGCAAGACATTAGCGCTCCAGTTACCTGTTCTTCTTGCCATGACTTGGTCTTTTCAGGGGTGCATGTTGTTGTTGCTGTTTGCTTGCTTGGTTTTGCTATTCTAATAGGTGTGAAATTGCATTTCTTTATGGTTTTAATTTGTGTTTCCCAGTGACTACTGATATAAGCATCTTCGCATGTGCTTGTTTGCCAATGGTGTATCTTCTTTGGGGGAGTATACATTCAAATCTTTTGCCTTTTAAAAAAAATTTGATTGCGTGGTTTCTTATTATTGAGATTTGAGAGTTCTTTATATATTCTGGATATAAGTACTTTGCCAAATACTTCATTTACAGATATCTTCTCTTGGTCCATGGATTGTCTTTTATTCATCTGATAGTGACATATATGTATGTATAAATTTTGATAAAAATTTATTTATACATATATATAAATTTTGATAAAGTAAAATTCAGTAATTATATTGGGTGGAGAATCTTATAAATACCAAACAGATAAAAATTGGTTGCTAGGGTTGTTTGGGTCTTATGTATTCTTACTGATTTTCTGTCTGCTTGTTCTGTTGGTTACTACAAAAAGGAGCGGAAGTCATCAAGAATAATGTGACTACACTGCTGTCTGACATCCATGATTAACAAATTCAGGGGCATTCAAGTCATTGCTTCCCTATAAATAATGTGTCATTTTTCTACTGATGCTGTCAGTTTTTTTAATCTTTGGTTTTTATCAGTTTGACTATGATGAGTCTGACCCTAGTTATTTTACTTTACCCTATTTGGCAATCCTGAGCTTCTTTAACCTATAAATTTATGTCTTTTATCACAAAATTTGGGAAATTTTTAGCCATTATGTCTCCCAACAGTTTTACCTCACCAATCTCACCACTGTGATTCCAATGCCACTAATTTAAGACATTCTTGTATTGTTCAGTATTTTTCTCTCTGGTGTATTGTTCTTTCAATTCTTTTCATTGTTTCTCTTTATTTCCTGAAAATGTCTTTCTTTCCCCATGTCTTTACTTTTATCTCATTGGAACATATTGTTCTGATGTCAAGTCATGTCATAAGTCAGCACCCAAGTCATCTTAGGGTTAGAAAAGGCTTATTGTCTTTTCCACCAAGAACTGGTCACATTTTCCTCGTTCTTCTTACGTTGGGTTATTTTGGATTCCATCCTGAGCATGCTGAATACTATTACACATTGTGAGATTCTGGGCCCTGTAAAATCCTCTGCAGAATTCTGCTGTTCCTATTCTAGCAGCAAATCAAGTCACTTTCGCTTCAGTTCACAAGTTCTATCCTGTTTCCTGTGGCAATGGTTAACGTACCTGCTCAGTTTTCAAAACCTTTCCAATTCTGGGCTCTCTCGCTTATGTACCACTAAGGTGGAACTCTTATCATGGGTCAAGTTTCAGTGCCTTTTCTATGTTGCTCTGGGTTCATCCTGAGGATCTGTCGCCTGAAACTTGTGCTAGTTTATATCCACACTAGGACAACCCTTCTCCACCTCCAAGGTCCTACTCACATCCCTAGATCTAAGGAGCCCCTTTCCCCAGACCCGGGGCAAGAAAGTAGGTTTCAGTCAGAATTTCAGCTGCTCATGCTTCCAAGTACAGTTCAGTGTGACTCTGGCCACCACCATATGGGCAAAGCAGCAACAGAAAATGTAGAGAAAAAAGTGACAGAAAGCCGCACGCACGCACACACACAGACACATTCTTTCTCTCTCTCTCTCTCTCTCTCTCTCTCTCTCTCTCTCTCTCTCTCTCCAGAACACAGGGCCCTTTCTTCCTAGTTTTTCTTCCCCGAAGGGTGGGGTTCCTCTAAGAGTGTTGGCTGCCTCAATGCCACTCTGCAGGTCAGTTCCTGGGGCTAGGTCACTCAGGTCGTGGAAGAAAGGAAAGGAAATAAAGGGCTTTATAGCCACACCCTTCTCTTTTGGTGGCCCTTTTTCTGGTCCTTTGGCTAAGATAAACAAACAAACAAAGTTTCACATAAAAACATTCTAGAACAAAGCTGGTTTCATCGGAATTTGCCCCTCAAGTTGGAGTCTTGCTGGCACTGCACTCCAACCATTGGTTGGGAGATACAGGTTCCGAGAGCAAGTAAAAAATTCTGGTTTTACTGAGCGAAGTTACCTAATTCCAATGAACAGAACAGGCACAGGAAAAGCTGCATGCCTCCTAGAATGTAACGTCATTATTGAGAAAATGCTGGGACCATAGTGTGGAATTTTACAGCTGGGAGGTTGGGTGACAGTTCCTAACAGGTGAACATGTGCGTTTGTTTTGTCATGGCAGAAAAACTTTGAATGGAACAGTCAAGGAAACAGGAGCATACATTATAAAAATAAGTGAAGTAACTAGGAAATGAGTGTTCAGAGTTTCAACCTTGGGGTTCCTTTCATCATCTCACTTCTCACAGTCTTCGTTTGTGCTCACGGGCACTCACACCCCCGTCCCGTGCCACTCCACCCCTGAAAGTCCCAACACACCTGTCCTCAGCAGTGTCCACGTGACCCTGCCAAGGCAGGAGTTCTTCCTTTCTCTTCAGGTCGCCCCTCTCTTTGGTGACATGTGTTGGTAGAGGGATTCATTTGCTTTATTTTGCTATCACCTACGTAAACGTTTTGATAATCATCAACTGCTACAATCCCACAACTTACTTTTATAGGTGTCCCTTTTTATACAAGATTTGATGCTGCATGATTATAACATTTCATTTTATGGAGCAATTATTACATTGACAGGAACCGCTCTAAGCCCTGAAGGCTTAAATGATCCTATTTGGTCTCCACAATAACCCTAAATGGTTTATATGATGATGTGATTCATTTTATAGATGAGCCTGGTGATGTTAAGAAACTTGCCTAAAGTTATAGAACTTGTAAAGGGCAGAGCTAAGACCAGAATCCAAATCAGTCTGTCCCCAGGGATAGAGCTAGTACGCACTCAGTTCCCTCCATCCTTTGTATGGGGCTTTCACAGTTAAGGCAGCATTTGAGATAATTTTTAAGTAGTATCATCTTTGGATTCAGTTAATTAGTACCAATATTACTCTTCCCATCTGCTAGTTTTCTGTTGATCTCTCAGCCTCTTAGACAGATCCCAAAAGCAATTTTTAAATTCCCCAAGATGAACTTTGAGATCAGAAACTGTTTAACCCTGTACAGATATTTTTATTTCTATCAAGTGAGAGAAAAAGTATAAATAAGTAAACTGGAAAATTAAAGCTTTAGAGTACTTTGGGGTTCATACCGTTACAATAGCTGGTTTTTTAAACAAACTAATCATTTTAGTTTTATATGAAGATTTTCGGCTTAAGTGTTTTTTTGCCTTAGTTTAAATAGTGCACATTAACATAAATAAACAGAGCAAAGGGAAGTGAGTAATTTGCATTTTATAAACGTAATTAGCATTAATAGGATGTATGCACTCTGAAAGTCTAGATGATATAGCTGCATTAATTGTCTTCCCCTGATAGATTTAAGTGATTCCAGAATATATTCCTTTCTAATTAGGTTGTTCTAACAAGGATAACTCAGCTTGATGAGCATGTAGAGCTCAGTAGAATAGAACTTCTGGAACTTTCACAACCTAATGAGATATTTTTTGGCTTTCTGTACATCAAGCTTTCAAAGACATCTTTAAAATTATTCCTGTAATATTTATTTGCTCCTACTTAGAAATTCCATTTTCAAAAAATGTGATTTTTTTAAACACACCAAAGTGCAGCCTCTACCCAAGGAATGACTAAGTAATTGTGTCATTTTTCAGATAGATTTGATGCTCTTCTGTAAGGAAAATATTCATTTAAAGAAAAAGAGAAACAGTAATACCTGATTCAATGCAAACAGTGAGCAGCAGAGTATACTAACTTAAAAATCTATAATAAATCCTAGGAAATACATTTATCACCCAAAATAAGTATCCTACTTCTAATGTATTGTATTCCTTTGTATTGTATTCATACTTTATTCATTTTGTGTGGTTCAGAGGTTTAGAGGGTGTTTTGATTTTAACACACTATGGTCTTTTTATTTATTAAAGTGATTTTTTTTCCTCTAAGGAACACAATACCCATATCACCAAAGCTAGTAAATCCTCAGATATTAAGGTTTAAGAGCGAGCTCACCTATATTTTCAAAATGTTATTTGCCAAAAAATTATTCTATATTGTGCTCAAATATTGGCATTCTCAAATCCCATTGACCAGGGGGAAATGTCCCTCCCTCTAGTTTTCTGTGACATTATGTCCCCCATCCTCTTTTCCTTTTAAGCTTTCTGGAATGGGTACTCCAGAAACTTTGCCTACAACCTAACATCAAACTTTCATTGTAGAGAGAGTTTAATTCTGCAAATAATGACTTTCAACCAATGAACTAACTTGGAAAATTTACCACATTTTTTACATTGAACAACTTATAAGAAAAAATATAGTGAGAAATATATTTGTGCATACACATATTGTGTTTTTGTATAAACAAATAATTCTACATCATAAATAAGATATTGGCTCAATTATCTCCTTGCTTTCCTGCTTTACTTTTTTTTCTTATTCTTCTCTCCCTTGCTTATTTCCCAATTGGATTCTAGAATGCTACACAAATCAGTAAAATATCCATAGAAATGTTCATGAAGAAACCTCAGTCAGCTAGGCCTGTCACAATAACAAACTGAGTGGTAAAACAACAGAAATTTATTTTCTCACAGGCCAGAAGCCCGAGGGCAAGGCGCTGGCAGGGTTGGTTCCCTCTGAGGCCTCTCTCCACAGCTTACAGGCAGCGGCCCTCTGGCTCCCTCTTTACATGGTTGCCTCTCTATGTACACATGGCCCCAGTGTCTCTAGGTATGTTCCAATCTCCTCCTTTCAAGAAGACACCTGTCAGACTGAATTAGAACACACTCGTATGGCCTCACTCAATCACCCCTTTAAAGGTCCTGTGTCCAAACCCAGTTTCATTCTAAGGTGTTACGGGTTAGCTCTTCCACATAAGAACTGGCCACAATTCAGTCCACAGGACTGAACTAGTTTTCAAGCCAAATAATCTACTTTTCCTTGCTTTGACTCCCTTCTGCATGGGGACGTTATCCTTATACATCCCTGCCTCTTAGTCCTTGGGGGAAAATATAAGCAGAACTTTTAAAAGCCGCCTTGTGGCACCCATGACCTCTTTTTCCTGGGCAATGTATCTGGGTCCTCCAATAAAGATGACATAGAGCAGCACCCCTAAGCCTTACCTGCACTGGATGTCTGTGTTGAACAAGAGATAAGTGTTTGTTGATATATCTGGGATCGTTTGTTCCTGCACTATACCGCTTACTCTGATTAATATATGTGTACGCCTACATCACTGATGTACTATTAAGCCCTTCACAGTTCTTTACACTGTAGGAGTAAAGGTTGAGTACCTGGTTCTTCACTTTGTTTACACTGGCTTTGAAACTAGGAAAGTAAAATATTTTATTAGTGAAATGAAGTTTTATAATTTAGATGGGTCACTTTAAATCCAGAAATCTTGTGCACTCAACCTCATTCTCCAAGTCCTCCTTCTTCAAGACACAGAAAGAAAACAAATTATAGCTTTTTTCCTGGTGATTTCATGGTTAAAGATTAATATAACAAAAAAGAAGTTGAGTATCAGCATGCCAGTCACTGTCCCAGTATTCATACGTATGAACCCCTCAGAACTTTCAAGGCTGTTTATATAGTTGAAAACTGTATAAAGTATAGTTAATCTAAATTGTGACATATATATTCACTGAAATAGTACACAATCATTTAAAGGATGGTTATAAAGTGTTTATAATAGCATAGAAAATTAATTCTGCAGTGGAGTAAAGCATGATATACACACACTATAACAAATTTACATGTGAGAAATTTTTAGGGACAGGAAAAAATTGGACAATTCCAGGAAGCACAATTTTAATTGTAGTGTCATTTGTATGATAGGATAAGTGATTTTTTTTCTTTTTTTTTCAACTTTCTTATAAGTTCCCAAATTGTACATTGAGTACACATTACTTTAAGTTATGACTTTTAATAAATTAAAATAATATCTGTACAAAACACAGAAAATTAAACTACCTATAAATTCTGGGTGGGAAAAAATCCCACCTCATATAATTCTAGGTGGGAATCCCACCTAGAATTTATAGTTAAAATTGCAAACACTCACAGATTAAAACTACCAAATCATCTGCAAAACATACAAAATACTTCTCTCCTCACATATATTGAACGGGAGAAAAAGGAGAAATAAAGTATGATATGAGGAGAATGTGTCAATACAATATTATGTTCTTTTTACATTAAATCCTATTAAATTTTCTTGTTAATTGTATTAGACAAAAGAAAAACGGGGTATAACTGAATATATTTTTAAACTTCAGGTAAATATTCTGAAACAGCATGAGTTATTAGTTCTTTTTTAAAAATATCTCTGAGATTAAGAATAAAGGAAAACATGATTTTTAACTACCTGTGGATTGTTTTTCTACTATACAAGATAGATGATTTGCATTGCTACACGTTCTTATTTTCTCTCCTACCAACCTGTCATGTATATTATATTATGTCTACTCTAGTGAGATTTTTAAGGTTTTTATTCGGTTATGAAACCACAAACTTTCAAATTATTTAACTTCAGATGTGATTTAAATGAGTCCAGTGTTCTCTACCAGGCCTTTGTAACAAACTTTCCATTTCTGAATTCTCTGGGACGGCTGGGAGTTTTACCTTCAAGCACTTTGTCGTTGTCATTGTTTTGTTTATTTTCTGTAAGGGGGCTTGTCCATGACCTATTACCTGAGATCTTTCATGTTGAAGAAGATCTGCTTCTTGCACTTATACTTATTCCACAGCCAGGTCTTCTTTCCTTGGTGGTCTTTGCTTCATTTTCTTCTTGCAGTGAATGTTACTGTGAAAAAGTCTGCCACAAGTCTGACTTTCACCGCTTGGAGGTGACTGGTTGTCACTTCCTACAGTCCCGAAGAGGTCTTTCATTCTCATAAGTGTTCAGTTACTTATTAGGATACATATCAATGACAATATTTTTTATCAGTATGAATGATGCCCTTTGGAATCAGTTCCTTCTCATGTGTGGAAAATTGTGCCATATTATATCTGATTACCTTTTGTGTTCTATTTTTTGTGGTCCATACGTCAGAAATCCCATTTTTCTTTATGTTTCCTTACTTTGGGCCATGTCTTATCTGTTTTTTGTCATCCGTTTTTGTTTAATTCATATTCTTTTTAAAAAAAATTATTTTATTGTTGTTCAATTACAGTTGTCTGCATTTTCTCCCCATCCCTCTACCTAACCCCAGCCAAACCCACCTACCTCCCCTGCATCCACCCTCCCCCTTGGTTTTGTCCATGTGTCCTTTATAGTAGTTCTTGAAAACCCCTCTTCCCACTGTCCCTTCCTCCCTCCCCTCTGGCTATTGTTAAATTGTTCTTAACTTCAATGTCTCTGGTTATATTTTGTTTGCATTTTTCTTCTGTTGATTAGGTTCCAGTTAAAGGTGAGATCATATGGTATTTTGTCCCTCACTGCCTGGCTTATTTCACTTAGCATAATGCTCTCCAGTTCCATCCACACTGTTGCAAAGGGTATAAGTGCCTTCTTTCTCTCTGCTGCATAGAATTCCATTGAGTAAATGTACCATAGTTTTTGATCCACTCATTTGCTGATGGTCACTTAGGTTGCTTCCAGTACTTGGCTATTGTAAATTGTGCTGCTGTGAACTTTGGGGTGCACAGGTTCTTTTGGATTGGTGTTATATTCTTTAAAGATTTTCCACGGCACACAACATTGTAAGAAAAGTCTCTATTCCTTGGTCTTTTACTGCATACTCCTTTTTTTTCTTTTCCATTATTGTGTCTCTACTATGCTTCCATAGTTACCATGTTATTTTATACATCTTGTTCATGATTAAATAAGGCAGATTTGTGCAGACCTACTTGTAGTTCTTAAGTATGAACTATCTTTGACACTCTTCCCATTAATTAGAGAATCATGTATCATCTCCTCCAAGCTATTATTTGGAGACAGTGTTATTGCATCATTGTTCCAGAGTGCAGTCATTTCTCTTGTGCTTTTGCAGATGCTCTGTCAGCAGCTGTCTTATCCCCCTCTTCACCCCCTTCTAAGTGAACGAATGCAACGCTGCCATCTTCAGGTCACAGGCTAACTCCAACTGGAAATTATAAAGGGATGCCTTCCTTAGAAAGAAATATGTATTTCCTGATGGAGGTCAATTTAAGCCAGGTTCAAAATTGGTGTTCTTAGAGCTCATGCTATCCTTTGAATTCCTGACTGCTTTTCTAGCCTTTTGAATTCAGTCTTGGTTGTGCATGGTCCTTTGAGTAAGTGGTAAGTTCACCCTCTATTGTCTGACATTCTATCTTGTCCTCCCCGTGTTCTGACCTAGCACTGACCCACAGCGGGGTATGCGTTTGGCTCCAGAGGACCTATGCTCTCCTTTGTCCAACTCCCTGGTACGTGTTCGCATATTCTGGTGGACCCCTTCGGTACTCCGTGCCCCAGGAATATCAGGTACATGAACAGGCCACTTAGGATCTTGTGCTGATGTAAAGCATCTCATTTCTAGAATAATCCTCTCCACTTTTCCAAATCCTTTTCATGATTCACATCTCATTTATTTATTTAAATATTTTATGTATTTATTTTTAGAGAGAGGGGAAATGACGGAGAAAGAGAGGGAAAGAAACATGGACATGCAAGAGAAACACCAATCTGTTGCCCCTTTCACACCCCCAATTTGGGACCTGGCCTGCAACCCAGACTGGGATCAAATCAATGACCTTTCAGTCCTCAAGCCAGCGATCAATCCATTGAGTTACACCAGCCAGGGTTGATTCACACCTTAACTCAAGTCCCCAATATGCCCTTAGGCCAATTCCCCCAGAAACCTATCATCACATCAATCTCTCCTTATCAGGAATGAGTAGAATTCAATACCTAATTGTTCTCTCCTTGCCTCATTGGTGCTCCTTTAGATTTATGATTATTTTATTAAGCTACTGAAGCAAATGCTTCTGTTTGCCCCACATTTTCTAGCACATTAGAAGACACACAGTAAATACTCAACAACCTCATAAGAGTTGTTTATGTGAGCTGCATGTAAAGAGAGATCTAACGTATCTGTCCCTTCCTCATTCCTTAGTAGGACAGAGATTTACTTCTGGAGAATTAATTATGAGCAGCTTGCTCCATAAAAATAATTTGGCAATGTGCTATATTCTTCTGGTACATGCAAACCAGTTGCTTAACGCAGACAGTTCTTGCTTTGCACAGTGGTGCAGAGTCGTAAAAATGACTGTGCGAGCTGAAACCATGCAAAGCAATCTTAATAACTGATCGGAAAAATTATGATTGTTCAATGACCTTCAACATTTTTTTCAAAATATTAAAAGCTCTTATTGTTCATTATAAATGAATAGTGAAATTAAAACCAGTAAAATAAATGTGGAGTTTTTTGTACATAGTTTAAAACATCAGAAAATTGAGAAGTAGAGTGTGTTATTTATTTGTGGAAAACTTAGGAGTAATTTGAACAGTGTTCGCTTTCTTTTCCCAGTGCAGTTTAGGATACGGAGTGAGCACCTTTTCTATTCCTTGGTGAATCATAACACTGCCCTAAATTTGGATTAGCTACTTTATTTACCTTCTGCACTGTGGGTGTCAGAGCATCTCTCCCAGAATCCCTTGAAAGTAGGGAAATTGCCAGTATCGCGTCCTCTAGGACACTTTTATTTCTTGTCACAACCACATTCCTTCTTTGTGTCTGGAAGTTCCGCTTCGGGAAGTTCCCCTGGCTGCACATCTAGTCTTAGGTGGAGCCCAGGGTCCACATTCCTGTTGCCAACTCTTTCTTCTCTGACTCACATTCTAATATTCAATTAAAATGTCAGTTTCAGTGTTGTCACTTTTTGTTTCTTTGCTGTGCCTCCCTCCTTATTGGCTAATTCCCTCTTTCAATTACTATGTTTCTAAAATGGAATGTGAGTTTATCACCAGGAGACAAGGAAGGAACACAAGCACATTCTTTGCTGTCTGTGTATAAACTGAATAACAGATGCAGAGTAACCAGTTACAGACTTTGAAAGAAGTGATGTGATTGGTCACTGATCATGCTGCACATCCATTATTTATGTAGTAATTTGTGGACTGAAGAGCTAGCAGCTAAGTGTATACTTTGTGCACTTACTTGGGTCAACATCTAGTGGCGCTGGAACCATGCACCATGCTGCTGTGGGATGGGTATTATTTAACTAACGTGTGGTAACTGACATTTGTGCATGTCTGAAGTATACACAGAAGGGCTCCCTGTACTTGGTTCTGACATTCTTTAGATTGATCATTCTGTAATTTCCACAAATAATCCTCTCTTTCTCTTCTACATTTTCTAAGATAAACATATTATTTTTATTTCACTAATTTTCAGGAATTTATTCTTTATTCCTTTTCTCAAAAGTTGAAGCTAATAGCAATGCAAAATATCTGCAGTTCCTTAAGTTGCTATTCAGATATTCTGTATGTTTTCCTTTGAATATAATGGGAAGATGATTCAGCCAATCACCTAACATACAATCTTATCTAAAGGGACAGGAATGTATAAATTGAAAATCTTCAGTGTGTATACCACCATATGTTGTTCATTTTTTCTTCTTCTCTGGCAGAGCCATAAAACACTCTTTTCTTCATTGGGTATTGTATCTGAGGACCATTTTTCCTGATTTCATCATTTGTTTAGTTTTATTTCAACCTCCTTAGTTTGTTTCATCTCTTTCTTCCTTTAATGATGTGTCCTAATTTCTCTACTTGACTTTGTCCAATTACCCTGAAAATACTGACTTTAAAAATATCAAGCTATCCCTTTCCAAAGCTATTATCTTTAAAACCAAATGGTTTGCCTTGCAATATACTCCTTGCAATATGTTTGTGAGTTGCCAATCCTCTGTGGGTAGAGGGACAATGTGAAGGCAATAGGAGTTAGTACTAACTTAAGAAAAGCTGAGTCTTTGGAGTCTTCCCTGACTGCCCACCCCTCACGTCAATAATGTTAATGTGGCCGTTGACATTAGCTTTTCACTACTAGTAGTATTTCCATGTCATTATTCAAAGATCTTGTATGTAATAGAGGCATCTCTATACAATTCCAGAAGGTGATGAGAGCCAGTGGGAAGAAGATAAAGAGCTTCCTAATTTGTTTTACCTTAAAATTTACATATTCTAATGTTAAGAGCTGTCCCAAACTGAAAACTTGAGGCAGTAGGAGTCCTGTATCTGGAAGTATTCAAACAGGAACTGGTGGTCCTGGGAATATTGCCGATAATACACTGAGTAGGAGATTTGATGGAATGACTTCACAGGTTACTTCAGACACAAATTAAGTAGTTTTTAATATATCATTTATTGTTATCCATGTTAGGTTTTATCCTTCTATATATGGAAAATATGCAAAGTATGCAAAAATAAGGGAGTTGATTGTCTAGTAGTGCTATACTACATTGTGAAAAAGACAAAACTGCCTTGGCTGTTGTGGCTCAGTGGACTGAGCACCAGCCTGCGAACCAAAGGATCACTGGTTCGATTCCCAGTCGGGGCACATGCCTGGGTTGCGGGCCAAATCACCAGTAGGAGGTGCACGGGATGCAACCACACATTGATGTTTCTCTCCCTCTCTTCCTCCCTACCTTCTCCCTGCCTTCCCCTCTCTAAAAGTAAAATAAATAAAATCTAAAAACAATTAAAAAGACAAAACTGATAAAGCAGCTACCATTTATTGAACCCTACTGTGCTGCATGCATGGTGCTTGGTGCTTCATAAATACGATCTCTAATAATACAATCTCTAATCCTCATAACCATGCTGCAGGTAGGTCTTATTTTAAAATAATAAGCATTGGAGTGGTTAAATAACTTATCCACAGTCATGCACTGCATCGTAGAGCTAAAATTCTACCCTGGTCTGACTCCAGGTCCTGTACTACTTGATTATATTGTAGGGTCGAACTTTTAAACATCACCTTAAAAAATGAATCCCTAAATATTTATTGAACACTTGGCACTAGAACTACATTATGAAGGTGCAATAAAATTTAAAAATAAATATAAAACTTAGTTTTTTCCTTCAGAAACTGAACTATCCAGTAAGCAAAAGAAAGTGCTGTATTTTGAAATCTAACAAGTCACAAACATCAGCACAACAGATAAATCTTAAATTAATTTTCCATCTGGAATATAAAATATATATGTTCCTTTTTAGTAATCAGTTAGCCAACTATTATCTTTACTTTTAATTGGATTTGGAAACTAAGATATAAGAATGTCTAAATACCCCCTTCTTCAAAGGGCTACACTAATGATTTTTACTGAAAAGGGCATTAAATATGCTATCACCACTTCAGTGAGTAGTGCACATAAAATTTGCCCTTTGATTTACAAGGCCAGATGCTATTTGCACAACATGGCATTATTTGTACTTCCTTCTCTTTAGACTCATGACATGCTTGAAATCTTTGTTCAAGAATAAGCCCACCACACCAGCCTGCTGCTCCACCAGCTGCTCCACTCTCGGCTGTGGCTGCTGTCCTCCAGCTTCTCCTGGGCTTTGTTGTCCCCACTGGTCCTTCAGGCTGCCAAATACACTCAACTCATTTTAGACCTGAATTCCTTCATAGTGTGTGCATGTCATATGGAGTCTATTATCAAATGGTGTGAGTGACATGGGGCAATGCTTTATCGAACCTGTAAGAAAACTATGTGCCTTAGACGTAAGATACCTAAGTAACAAATGGGCCAATGATTTGCAGCTCGTGGGCAGTATCTCTCTACTGGACTGAAGATTAACCACAAGCTGTTCTCAAACTCATAGTCTTGACATAGGCTGAATACATAATATGTCATAAACATATATACACTAATTTTCAAATATGTATGACTAAGAAGACAAATTTATTCAGTCTTCTGATATAAGTGCTCACTGGTAGGTATTCGCATGCAATACATTCACACTTTGGGCCCATTTCCTTATGTCCTTAGCCCACGTATCTTGAGACCAGATCTGCTTTCCTAAGCAGGGAAACCAAACTCTGGGAACTAAACACAGGTTCAGCCATAGATCCTCCGTTTGTCTACAGATATAAGCTAAAGAAGAGATGCTGGTCTCACAGTAGCAGATGGCATGGGGGTCTGGGATACTTGCTTTTGAGCCCTTTGCTCCTCTTCATGCTGGAATCCAATGTGTCACTTCCATATTACAGTGGCCTTACCAACATCATGACTTGGTGTGCCTGACAGACTCACTCATAATTAGTAGTTATTGCTTCAGGGTCCCTTAGTATCCCTATTAGTGTCCCAGTTACAAATTACCATGAATTTGGTATCTTAAAGAACACATATTTATTCTCTTACACTTTTGGAGGTCTAAAGTCCAAAGTCAGTATCCCCAGGCCAATATCAAGGAGTGGGCAAGACTATACTCTCTCAAGAGGCTCGAGGGAAGAATCCATTCCTTGCCACTTCCAGCTCCTGGTGGCTTCCAGCTCCATCATTCCTTGGCTTATGGCTGCAACACTCTAATCTGCCTCCAAGGTTGCATTGCCTCCTCCTTATCTGTCTGTAGCAAATCTCTCTTGGCCTCCCTTTTATAAAGGTACATGCGATGGCATTTAAAGCCCACACAAATAATCCAGAATAATTTCCCCATCTCAGGATCTTTAATTAATTATATCTACTGAGATTTTTGTCATATAAGCTAACATTCACAGGTTCCAGTTTATTAGAATGTGGGTGCCTTTGGGGGGCCATTTTTAGCCTATGACGGTACCTCATGGTCAGGCCCTTCTTGTCCACCAGCACTCAGTAGCAGGCCGAGAAGCTGCCTTTCAAGAGCGTGTATTTGTCTGCTGAAGGTGTCATGACCTTGCTAGAGAAACCTAACAATCTAAATTGTGCATCTCCCATATGTATAACATCTTTGCCCGCCACCGATATGACTAAACATCATGGGGTTTTCAGAGTCATACGGCCCAAGTGGAAGGGAAGATTGTAACACAATCTGGACCTGCTGCAGAGCGCCTTCCGGCTCTGGGAGCCTCCCAAATCTGGCAGTATTTAGTATTATCCAGAGTACGTACGTCTCCAAAGATTATTCTGAGGTATGACATACGCTGTCTCAGGAGCCCAGAGAGTTCTCCCTGGTGTTCCTTTGCCATAACGGAAGATGAAAATTGCAATGATTTGCCCTTTGCCTGTTTTGAAGAGATATTTACATATACCCCTGACTGCTGGAGCCCTAGAATTTTACTGACAAAGCGGGCTTGTAAATCTTCATCGAACTTACCTCTGGCACATCGTTTCTGGTCAGCATTACGTCCTAGACCAATGTTCTCTCTACACATCCTGCACGTGACGTCATGCAGAATGTCCAGACAAGAGAGACCTTTGTGGGTTGTACAGTAGGTTATGACAGAGGATGAGAGAGAGACTAGCAGCAACACTGAAACTCTACACTGTTTTTCTTTCTGTGTAAATGCACACTGTTTCTGACCCTCTTTTTAGATGAGAATGCAAATTAACTTACTCATCAAATCAATGGCTGCATAGCATGTAGCTGAGGCCATAGCAATCTCTTCCAGCAAAAATAAAGCATATAGGGCGTAGCAAATGCCGTTGGGGTTCCTTCGGATTCAGGCGAGGGAGTTCTATTCTAGGATCCTCCTGGTTGCGGCATGGGTACCGCACTGGTTCATCAAAGGGAGGTAAGATGGAAACCCTCCCTTTCACAGCCTTTCGAAGTCCCTAGGCTTAAGCTATCTAAATGCTTATAATGCTTGAATTTTGTCCCAGAATGAGACACTATTTCTATCTCTCCAGATTGTTACAAAACCATCCTTAAAAGATATCCTAGAGCAAAGGGAATCAGTGTTTCTTTTCACAAAGCTCATAAAAACACTATAGAACTAGAAGAAATAACCTCTCAGTGAATGAGACCTTGACAAGAGCGATTCGTTGGAGTGACAGGATTTAAAGCCTAATTGGAGTTAAGTTCTCAGAGAAAGGGAGGACAGGAATTAGAGACAATGATTATAAACTATCCTTTTGAAGAGTTGTGCTGCAAAGGAGGGCAGACCGCTGGAAGGGAAATGTGCTTAAAATGAGTTTTTTGTTTGTGTTTTAAGATGGAAGATACAAAAATATATTTGTATGCTGATGAGAATGACCTATTAAAGAAGGAAAAATTGATAATTTGGAAAAGGGGTTGCAAAATCTAAAACGGTGACTTTGAATAAAGAAACAGGATGAGATTTATGTGAAAGTGCAGGTTTCAGCCTGAAGGTTATAGCTTCCAGAGGAAGGAGACCGTAAGAAGACAGATTGCGTAAGTGAACAGATGGGGTGTGAGTCATGAAAGCTTCTTTTGATTGTTTCGATTTTCTCAGTGAAATGGGAAGCTAGGGCAAAACTTAAAAGTGAAAACAAGAAAGTATTAAAGATTGGAGGAGAGAGGGATAGGTTCAAAGTAGTATTCCAGGAGAGTGGAAGAGGGCATGGATAAGAAAACTGTAGTACGGTTGCCAAGAAATCCAATCGAGGCTTCTAGCCATGAAATTAAATCACCCAGCATGGTTTTGGGTTTTTTTTTCCTCCAACCGGATTAGTTGCACAAGTGCAGGTGTGGATTGGATGGAGCGTTGGAAATAAACAGTGTTTTAGGTTTTCTTATCTTCTTTTGCAGATCACCTACATTGTCAAGGTTGGAGACAATGAAAAATACACACGTTTCTGTCCATCCTTATGCATTTCAGTTTTGCTTGTTTTTCTCCCCTTCGAGATTTTCCTCCCAATTTTTGGCTCTGTTGACCTATAGTGACTTTTAGGCACCCTCAGATCCACAGACTAGAGCCTTCCATAAGACCCCTTCACCAGTTCCTACCAATGTGTCAGGTCTAATCCATATAATAAATTCCTTTATTCCATATCACTGGTAGTATTTCTGTTTACCCAACTACACCTCAAAAGATACATATGACCCTTTATTTTTCCCCACAGACCTTCTGAAACTGGGCATGGGGGGTTAGGTAGACATTTTCCTTATTTTTCACTGCAGCTTCCCAATTACTCTCCCTGCTTCTCCCTAACCTCTGCCCACATCTTAGTTTCAAATCTCACGCCATCAGACTGTATCACCCACTACTTTCCGTGCCTACTTTCATCTTGATGCTTTAACTCCTGGCTCACCGTCATTCTCTCCAATACCAAGCCAGTATCTCTCCTGCCCCCTCTTTCATATTTGTCTTTTTCTTATCTGAAATTCTTTAAACATTTTTATTTGTTTTTTATATAGTTTCCTTATTGAGGCATACTTTCTATACAACAAAAATGCAAAAACTAGAGTATGCAATCAAATTAGTTTTCTTGGGTCGGTACATGCATGTCACCATCACTAAATCAGATGCAGAACTTTTATATTTTCCCAGGAAATTCTCCTGTGCCCATTCCCACTGAGTCTCCACTCCCTGTCCCTGCACACACGCGAGGTAATATGAATTTCTTTCACATTAGATTAGCTTGGCCTGTTCTTGAAGTTCATCTAAATAGAATCATACAGTAGATATTCTTTTGCATCTGCATTCTGTCGCTCAATATAATTTACAATCAAATATTAATTTTGGTAACTTCAAAAACTTTATAGATAACATTTCTGGCACCCTGTATTTTGAACTCATTCTCTTTAATGATTTTGTTTTCTAACTGATTTTAACTACTCATTCCCATGGTTAACCTTAGCCTTACTATTACCAAAAAGAGAATCTGCCCATTCCTAATATCTTAATTCTATGCATCTCACCCTCCAATCACCACATCATGTCAATACATTCTTTTATATCCTCACTGCAACATTCCTTTGATTTTTACTAGGACAATTTATTAACCTTACTATCATTTACTTTTCCTCATCTCCAAAATGCCCTCTCCCTCCTCCTTGCCCACCTTACATTGTCTGGCCCTCATTATAATCACCCCCTTTTATACCTTCTATTCCCTTGACACCCTTTCTCATCACCTCCAACGTTGACAAAGCAGGTGACTTGTGGAAGAAAGTGGACACTTTCTCCATGGAGCATCATGCCTACCTGGCACAGAACTTGGAAAAATGGAAGGAGGTGATTAGGAAGGTTTTGGAGAAGCCAAGGGAGGGCCCAACCTGCTGCTACACATAGACAAGGTGAGCGAGGAGAGTAGTGAGACTGTTCGCTGGCACACATCACTGACCCGCAGAACATAAGGGCTGCCACTTCACTCTGCTTTCCAAATCCCTTGCAGATTTCTCTTGCTGCCAATTTTTACCCAGAGCCTTACATGGAAGAGAATTCTGAGAACATGGTTCCAGCTTGGCTGAGCTGATCCAGTTCGAAGCAACCATATGAGCCCCTGAGAGAGTTGTAGGAGAAGCAAGGTGCTTAAGAGAAAGCCAGGTTTCCTCAAGAGCAAGAGGGTGAAAGGAACACTCAGAGAAATTATGACAAACCATGAATTCCTGTGGGAATAGCAGTACTTCTGTAGATGGAGAGGCATTGTGCAATAGATGAGGGCAATAGCGTGAATGCAACCTGTTAATAGGGGATTAGGGTGTAAGTGTAGAAAATGACACGGGACATTAGTGCTTATTAAAGCCACATAAATAAGGATAATAGGGTGTCATGAGATTGGTCCTGGTGGATTCCAGGCTGACCATAGGAAACAGGCTCTGATGGTGGAAGACAGGCAGATTGGATATCTGGAAGTCACCTTTCAGGACAAAGAGGCTTGGGCAGCTGGTGTTACTTCAAACACAGGTTTGGAGTAAATTTGATGGAAGTGAGCAGATAGGGAGAGCCAGGTTTTACCTTAGTGCATACTTAATGCACATTTAATTTTCTCAAGAGCCTCTGCTTTATGTCATTTGTTCTCGATTTATCACCAAAGGTCCCAGACTCTTTTCCCTTGTGGTATTCACATTTTGGAAGTATTTTTTTTAAATCAAATACATTGAATTTTTTTTAGTCAATCAACAATCTAACTGCCAATCAGAGCTGTAGATCATCAGGAAGTAGCCACTGTTGTCACCAAGAAGAGGAACATTTTAGGTGATCTGAGTTTACAAATGAATTAGTTTTTTTTATTTGTTCAGTTTCCAGATATATTAAAAATAGTGTAGGTTCCAGTTAAACCTGATAGATCAACCACATTCTTTTTAAATTCCTCTTTAGAAATAAACAAAAAAACCCAGTAAATAACATTAAATAGTTGTTTTTTTTTAAGTTACTAAGCTACCAGGACAAAGAGAATGGGACATGAAACAACAGTAGTAATTATTTTTACAAAATTTTAGAACTTAAAAAGTTCTATGATTTATTCTCTCTTCGTGCACATTAAGCCTTTAGCAATTGCCAAAATTAAAGATTCTCAATTCTCTTTCTTCTAGCAGGTCACTAGCCTTGGTCTGGTTAACATTTTTCAAAAATAATAGAACAAACAAAATAACTTGAAATGTTTAAAAGTACAAAATTTAAGTCTTCCATTATGGATAAATCCCAAATAATAGTTTTCCTGTCTCTTCTCCCTACCTTCCTAGGCCCATCAAAGTTTGAGACTGGGACAGTTGATGAAAATTTAAAACATTCAAAAACTTGCCCCCTATTCATCTACCTTCATCAGTTTTGGTGTCTCTACATTCTTTCACCCTGAACTTCAGACTAGAGCCCACTCAGGCCCAAAATGCATCCAGCAAAGACAAGTGTTAATACTACAGAGTATCGGTTAATAGTGTTGGCCTCAGAGCCCGACTGCCTGGTTCAAGAGCTGGCGCAGCCACTGAACCAGCTTTCTCATTTTGTAAGCTTCTGTTTCCTCAGTTATAAAGGTCCCTAGAATTCCTATCTCAGAGAGGTGTTGTAAGAATTAAATAAGTTCATCTAATGCCTGGTACAAAGAAGGTGCAAGCACTCAGCAATGATAAGTTTTATTAGTATTAGTTATCACCATTTTTATTAATACCAGTTTATTCAGTTACTGAAAAGGAAATACATTCCTATTACTGCCATATTGTCCCTGCTATGTCCCTGTTTGCCAAACCAAGTTATTCTCTTAATGGCAACATTTCAGTTATATTTTTGAAGTGCCTTTCTTTTTTGTAATTGGTGTCTTTTCCACTTCTAAAGTGTTAGAAGCTTCCTAAACAATAATATCTCAACATCCATTAAACAAATAATAAAGATCTTATTGCCAAATGCAAGAGTGTGGACAGGCTCCTCCCACATTGCAAGTGTGATGGAGTGCCCTCTATCCACAAAGCCTACCAAATACCCATCAGTTGGAATAAAGCACGTCTATTATCAACATGAGAATTGACTTGATGTCATAACTGTTTTCTTATATGATTCAGACCCTTTGCCACAGGTATGTTCCACGATACAATATTTTAGGAATGCTTCTTCCAGATGAACGTAAGTTAAACTGCACTGCCAGTTCTAGGAAGGAAGGAAGGAAGGAAGGAAGGAAGGAAGGAAGGAAGGAAGGAAGGAAACTCTTTGATGGCCAGAATTTTTATCTGTTACTGTAGCAAAGTCAAGTTGTTTCAGACATATTTTTAAGTTGGTACTTAATGTGCCATGTCTATTTTTTTATCAGTCAGTCTGAGTGCTAATTGCTAGTGCATAATCTTAGTGACTTTGTTTTTCCTGTTGAGAAAAGCCCCAGCAGTGATCAACAGTATGTTTCTTGTTACACATTCCACTGTCACACTCGTTGTCACTTCCCACTCCGTGGCTTCCTTTACCACAGTACTTCCCAAGCTCGTCTGTCCTAAGCTTCATCAACTAAAAATAGAAATATTCAGGCCTCTTCCACAAGAATGTGATTTAGCAGGTGTGAAGGGGGTCAGAAGAAACATTTTTAACTGATGAACCCCAAAATCAGTCAAATGAAGAATAATACATTATATTTGGGAAGGATCATTTTTAATTGGGAAGAGGAGTTGTTTTTTGGTTGCTGTGTTATATATTTGCGTATGTATATATACATACATATATACACATATATGTGTTCATATGCATACCTATACATATATACACATACATACATACATATGTATACACATATATATGTTCCCTTTATAGTTCATGACTTACCAAGATTCTCTTAATTTAGATCTTTACAGCTGAAAGTGGAATATTTGTTGAAAATCAGACAGATGGTAATCCAGAAAAAAATCAAATGAGAAAATATCCATTGTTCTTGTACCTTTTTGATTCTAGCTACTTTTTATACTTAAAGAAAATTAGGACTATGCCCTTTCTGAGTTTTATCAATTTCTTAAAAAAATTAAAACTCTTTTAAAGTCAAAAGAACTTATAAGGTCAAAGACAAGATGAAGAAAAACAGACATAAATCAGGACAATTTCTGGAACCTCTTATACTCTAATTCAAGGATTATTTCATGAACACTAAGTACTGAGAGCTTGATAGGTGCTGGACCTTCAATGAATCAAAGCCTTTACTCTCTTGGTGTTAACAGTCTACTGGAGGGGAAGGGGGAGAGAGATTGTACTTGAGTGAGAATATGGGAGGGGAACAAAAAGAGGAATTGCCTCACCAAGACATTAAGACCAGACAGAAAGGAGCGGAGGTGAACAAATCTTAATAGAAGAGGTAACACTTGAACTAGAATAATGAAAGTTCAATTGCAAATTGTTCTGGACACATTGTAGGTAATTTAAAAAATTCTTAATGGGACAGACTTAATGATTTGCAATTAACTGAAGTGAAGGATGCTGTGGAGAACAAGAGAGAGGTTGACAAGATCTCAGTGAGGGAAGAATCATAGGATCTGAGAGAAGAGGTCAGATGAGCTAACCCTACAGATGGAGGCCTTTTCCTCAGGAAGCTGTCTAATAGTTAATAGGATTCAGTGAGGTTATAGATAAATGTAGAAGTCCAAAGGCAAAACACTGAGGTAGTACAGGAATCCAAGACTTTCCTTCTAAGTGAAATAAGGAAAAATAGATACTAATGAAGACCAAAAGAAAAAAACCAATTTATTGACTTTACTATGCCACTCATTGTGTTAAGAGCTTTAAATGCATTTTTACCTTAATTAATTCCTTCCAAAGGAGTTGGTATTGTTACCATCTTCATTTTACCAAATAAGAACTTGAAAATTTAAGAAATTACAAAACCAGCCCAGTCTTTTTTTCCTGAACACCAATTCCAACGTGGGGGATGGAGGGTGGTTCCCCCACCACCACCACCACCACCACCACACATAGCACCAAGCAATTCTCAGACACCAGTGGGTGTCCTATAATTTAACCCAATTCTGACACAATCTACCTAGAGATAGTGTCATATCCCGTATGTTAAGGGCTCTGTTTTACAAGACTGCCTCTCCCTACCCCCTGCCACTTCAGGAGCCAGTTGCAATCCAGGCCATCTATCACTGTGCTTCTGACCTTAGACACTAATGGTTTCCAGGACCATCCTGTGTGGGTTCAATTAATTTGCCAGAATGGCTCTCAAAACTCAAGAGAAGCAGTTTACTTACTAGAGCACTAGTTCATTGTGAAAAAGGTGCAGCTCAGGAAGAGATTCCTGGGGCCAGTGGTCTTGAGGCCCTTATTTATTTGTTTGGTTAGAATTTTCTCAAGTATTTTTCTCAGATGAGTTATAACACTGATATGATTTCTAAATCTCTATATACCTTAAAATATCTTTCCTTTGAAAAATGAATGATATCTTGCCTGGAAAGTGCATTTGGGAGTTAGAGGAAGTGTAGACAGAGAACCTATAGATGCTTTCCATTTTCTTAGCATTCGATGTTATTACTGAGAATTCCAATGCCAGTCTTAATTTTTCCCCATGTGCATATATTTTTCTTACTATCTGAAAAATGTTATGATTTCCTCATGAAATTCAGAAAATTTGCCAGGATATAGCACGTGTACACTTTCGCAGCAAGCCCACTACGCCAGCCCCCCACAAGTCCTGTCCACCAATGACTCACTGACATATCCTATCATTTGATTAATTATTGCCTCTCCTCTTTCCGTGTCTTCTCCTCATTCCAGAGAACAATGAGCAAGAGATATAATTGACACGTTCATTACTTAAAATAGTCAAGGATATGGAGAATAGGTTTAAGACAGTCACAAAACATTCTATTAAATATGGTGGATAGACACTGGTAAACTACTATATGTAGAAGAAGAAAACAGAACAAGAAACAGGAAAAAATCCCTCAAAATATTATGAAAAAATATACCCTGAAATATATAACATCTAAATATAGGAATTAAATGTGATCATAATGGATAAAAAAATCTCAGAAAAAATGATTTCAAAAATGGCTATTAATAGGGAGATGGAGGGTTGGTAGTTGGAAATAAAAATTTATATTTTCTTTATCATTCCTAGGAAGTATTAAAAGGGACATTTTAATTTGTCAGATATCAATTGAGAATTATAGATTATTATTTAAAGAAAGGAAGGCAATATCTAATCTAAAACAAGATTGTATTCAAAGTTTTGAGGAAGTGGTTTATGAAGCTCTAGGTCAAGGAGCAAAGGAAAAAAATATTTTTGGATTCAATAATTTTTCAGAGAATTTTGGCACTATGTTATTGGCAGTAGGTGCAATTGTTGTCAAATGCTTTAAATCCTTTTAGAAAGGAGATGAATGATAAGCGAATGTTGCAGTGGTTCTGGGGGAGAGCACCGCGTTCCTGGGTCTATGCACCGGTTCTCTTTCAGGGGAAAGCAGGGTAGCTCTGGGACAGAGCGGGAATCACGCGCAGGCGGCAGAACTCATAGGGACAGATGCTACTGCAACTCCCATCCCGGCGACTGTGTGGGATCTCGCTCTTTTAAATCTACTTCTTTCTTGCCCCTAATTTTTCCCTTTTTGTCTTATTTCCATTTGCTCTGCCTGCTGCCTCAGTTTATCTTCTAGTTCCTACTTCTCTTCCCTGAGCTTCCGTCCTCTGCTCCTTTTTGTACAGCCTCCTACAGCACTAGGAACACCCAACGCTTTTTGCCTTGGCAGTGTAGCACCGCCTTCTGTGGACATCGCTTCTCAACGTCATTCACAAAGAACGATGCTTTCTGTTGGTGTTGATACCTTACACTGTAAAATCTAGCTGGATGTAACGTGATATCCCACAGATGTTCCCTCTATGCAGCTCCACTTAACTTAAGGGAATGCGGTGTTCTCCTGCACACCCTTAGATATGTCTTGTTCTTCCGAATGCCACCTGATGAAAGAGTCGTTAGGTCCAAGCTGACAAAATAGATCTTTTCCTTCACAATAACATGTACATCTGTTATAGTAATTTATTACGGTATTTTAGAAACTTTTCTCAAACAGTGCACCAAGAACAGGTTGAGCAAGAAAATTAACACAGCCGTCATCCGCCCCCCCCCAATTTTTCCTCATTACAAAGCATGCACAATAAGACATATTCCTTTTCATGCCCTAATATTTTTAAACATATTAACTTCAAAGGGCAGAAGTGGAAGAGAGTGGAATCTGAAGTCCAGGCTCAACTTACAATCTCACAGAAGGCAGAACACTTCTCCACAGGGCAGGGCTCCTAGACCCGCACGTCCCAGGCACAGCATCACTGTGTCTTGGTTTGATCATTGGTATGGAATAACCTACTATCCTTGTTCATGAAACAACTTTTCAATTATCTCTATTTGGTGTTAATAATATTTTTCAACATCCACTTTATTTTATTTATTTTATAAGGACATATGAGGGGGGACCCCATAAAATGGAATTTATTTATAAAAAAATGTGATTTTATTCTTACATGTTTAAACTTCAGTCACCCTCAAAGTACACTCCATTTGATGCAGTACACTGATCAAGACTTTTTTCCACTGCTCAGAACAGTTTTTGAACTCGTCAGTTTTCATGCCTTTTAGCTCTGCTCTGGCTTTTTGTTTCACCTCTTCCCCATGGGCAAAATACTTCCCTTTGAGGACTCTTTTCATCCAAGGAAACAAACAAACAAAAAAGTCACTTGGGACAAGATCCGGTGAATAGGGAAGGTGGGGCATGGGGTTCATACCATTTTTTTGTCAAAAACTGCCATACAGCATAGTGTGGGCAGGTGTGCTCATAAATCACCCATCATTAAATGAGCAAACATGTTTGAAGAGTCTTAAAAAAAAAAATCTCCCTGAAGCCAAACACAGCCTCTCACAACAATGCCAGATGGTACACTGATACAGATGGGTTCCTTGTACACTCCCAAAGAGGGGGAAACCTGTACTACAAGGGTACCACCCTCCAGAAGATAATTCCTTTTTGGGGGGTCTCCCTTGTAATTCATCACATATAGAGGTATTCAGGATTCCTTTGTAATCATGCTCTAGAATCAGGTGCATTTGGATTCAGAATGATGACTCAACCATTACTAGTGGGTTTGCTTAAACTCTCTAAGCCTCAAGTTTCCTGTCAATAAAATGGAGTCATAAAGGCTACCCAGCATGGCCGTGGTTATGATAAGTAGAAAGTATGTAAATATTCTAGCTCAATGCCCAGCACATAATGAATACTGCATAAATGGTAATATTAGTATATAATTATGCTTTGTACATCAGTGCACAGCAGATGTTGGGTTTATGACTGGAATCCATTTTTTGCCCATGGATAATCTAATGGCCAAGATGACACTGTCTTGATTCTTGTAGCTTTGTAGGAAGTTTTAGAATGAATATGAACCTGTTGACTTTGTTCTTCCTTTGAAAGATTGTTTTTACTATTTAGGGTCTCTTGCATTTCCACATAAAATTTAGGATGAGCTTGTCAATTTCTACTTTACTGTTTTTTCAAAGGACAGATTTTTGTTTGTTTGTTTTTTAATCCAGCTCTACCAGTGACCAGAAGATAAAAATACTGCCAAAGATAAACACACTGACATCGTTTTCCTAATTTGCTCCATTGAGGAATAAGACTGCTAGATGATGGACTAATTTAAGGAAGGTTGATGAATAACATAGATGTGTATTTTACTCAAGTCCTACTCTCTGATATTTAGGATGAATATTTAGTCTTCCTGACTCTACCACATATCAAAATGTTCCATTTTCCTTGGATCTTCATTAGTTGTAGAATTTGAAAACAAATTTTGTTGGATGTAGAAACATCAACCTAGAGTAAGATGGCAATGGAGTTTTTATTAATCAAGTGTTTTTAGACACAAAAATTTATAGTTTATTGTATGAGAGATTTATTATCTGAATCATTTTATCATGTTCTTAGTACCTTCCCAGAATTTTCTAATTTGTAAAACTATCCTAAAAAGGTTTAGGGGACTTTGGAGGAATATAGAAAGAGGTCAGGTTTTATAGATTTTTGTAGTTACTTATTGTTAATGACTTTCATGGTTGAGTCAACTGAATTTGATTCATCCTCACCTAGAGTATCAGCAATGCTTCACTGATCTTAGAGTTGATATATATTTCCTATATTTTGTCCTTGATATACTCAGCATATAATGACCATTAAGACAATTACAGAGGAATGCATTGCTGACCAATAAATAGAAATCATTTCAACTTTTTAAAGCAAGATAATAAAATGTGTCTGTGTTCTCACCTGACCTTAATTACTGACAATTTCATTTTGTTTACTAGCTTCCTTTGTTACTACTCCCTCTGTTCCCAGCATTATTCACTTACAACACATTACATTTGGGCTCTTTTTTTTTTTTTTTGATACATACATAGCTGCTTCATACTATGACACATGAGTATTTTCCCCCAAACTGGTTGGGGTTTCCATTGCCATGCAGATCACTTTTCCTCATTAAAGGGAGCAGGTTTAGAAATTGGGGCTGAAAGCTGGTGGCTTCTCCACGAAACTCTGTTGTACTTTTCGTTACTTGAAGTGTCCTCTAACCTTCACACTACCATTAACCAGAAGGCAAAAATGCTTCATCTTTAGACAGGTTACATTTAGACAACTAATCTTATGAAATGTAAAAGGTCACTCACTATTTGCTCAATGTTTGTTGAATACTAAAAATGATGAGTAATAGACAATCATGCAAAATACAAAAACAGGCATTATCCATTACAAAGAATATATTTCCAAATGAGTCTATGATTTTAACAGGATATAATGTTAGATTGTTCATATTACTTAAGCTTAATTTTAAAGAGTGACATGACTAATTTTGTGCTCTTTTTAATATAATTGGTTGAATTTTATGCCAACTGGGCAAAAGTCTTAATTTGATAAGATAAGATGTAATCAAATGTTAGAATTACAAAGGTCTCTAAAATTCCTCTAGTCCATGGTACCAATGCTTAGATTCCCTGCTTCCCTTATAACAATGACCGCTGTCACTAGTTAATACCGGGCCTTGTCTTGGGAGCCTGGACTTTCTGAACAAGAACTCCAGGGAACCTCTGCCAGTAGCTCAGAGTTGTCACTTGAGATCATACCTATCTGCCATAATTTACCTTAATCCAATCCCATTATTTTATAGATGAAGAAACTGAGGAACCAAGAAGTAAACTGATTTCTGTAAGGTCATAAAAAGTTATGCCCAAATAAGAACTCAGAACTCTTTCTTACTAATACAGTATCCTTTGTACCCATCAAACCCATCAAGCTGACCTCCACACCATTCCTCCCCACTCCATTGCCGATCACACACATACATACCCATGCATACATACACACATACATACACGGAGTCAAGCATGGTTATATATATATATATATATACACACACACGCATATATCACATGCATAAACACACAGCAAGTCTAAGGAGATTCACAAAAACTCTTAAGTCATTGAGCGATCTCCCTAATTTTTAGTACGAGGTAAAAAGAAAAAAAGCACAACATCCACATTTCAGGTTTGCACAAAATTATTGGATAAATGTACTTTTTGACAAAATGACCAAATTCAACATATACTGAAAGGGAGACTTTCTTTGTATTTCAATTTGTAATGCATATTACACAGTTGGTAGATATCACATTAAATAATTAAAAATATCAGCTATATCATAAATATTTCACCTTCAATTATGTATTTCCAAGTTTTATGCTTGTTTGATTGTTCTTTTTCCCCCCTGAAACATAAGTAACAGATTTAGAGCAATGTTGTACATAATGGTAGGTATACATCATCTTGAAATAAAAGCTATAATACAGTTTTAAATTTTTTTGTCTTTAATTAGTATATAATTCACATGCATTAAAATGCACCCTTTCAAAGCATATAATTCAATGGTTTTGATAAGTTTGTGAAGTTTTGTTACCATCACCACCATCTAATTCCCACACATTTTCATGACTAAAAAAACTTGTGGGTATTAGCGATCATTTTCTGCTCTCCCTTTCTCCACCCTCTCATAACCACCAATCTACTTTCCCTCCCCAAGTACTTGCCTACTCTTCAGATTTCCTACTTGGAATCGTACAATATGTGCCTTTTCCTGTCTAGCTTCTTCCACTTAACGTAATTTTTGTGCTTATATTTTGAAATTTCCCTTTTCCAATTTTATGATTTGCTTAGTATTTTTATAATCATTATTTTTTATCATCTAGAGGAAAGTATTTTACACAATAATATATGCTTTTAATTTGCTGACTCATATTTACAACAATCTCAAATTATACACATTATGGTTTTATCCTTACAGTGTGTTATTCAGAAAAAATAGAATTAAATACATAGAAAAAAAATAGGAAAAAAGTATAATCAGGCCCCTTTCAAATCTTTATTCTCTGTAACAGAGGAAATATTTATATATAATATAAACATATCTATTAATATAATGGCATATTATTGGAATTATTAATGTGTGCAGTATTATATCTAATTGTATGTGTATATATACACACATGTATTATATAGAAGAGTTTTCTTTTTAATTAATCGAATTGGATTAGGATATCATCAAGTCACTTTTGGTCAAAGATACTCTCAGTTTTCATAATATTTATGTCTTTTTTTTTTATGTAGACTTGTAAAGAGGCATTAAATAAACTACATATTTTAGGAATGGCCGCCAGTCATGACAGTGCATTTGAATTTGGAGAGACAAATCTAGGGCTAGAAGCAGCTTTGTATCACTAAAGGCTTATTTTAGGGTACTGTTAGTACATACTTAAAAGAGTATGTTAGCAATGCTAATAATCTGTCATCTTTTCCATAAAATTAAGCATGTTTTATGATCACTTTTGCATCTAAATATGAAATAATTCCATTTTACAAAATAAAATAGAATCAATCTAAATTATATTCTTCTCTCTTCTGTATTTGAAATTGTTTATTGAATTATGCCCATAACACTACAAGACTATCCTAAAATTGAATCAATAAATGAAATCTTTGTATGCAAATATGACATAAAATAGCATTTGCTTATACAACAAAGACATTACTACAGCCGTGGTGTGTAGCCCTGCATTCTGGCTCATTGATTTGGCTCCCTGCTCACTCCCATATACACATCTGCTGACATAAAATTTATCACCCATCTTTTAATTAAATTGGTGGAGCATGTTGGAGGAGTCATCATTGTGAGAATAATGATTGCACTTTATTCTCTTATTTGGATAATTTTAGGATAGTTTTAAAACTCTCTTTAGAGATAAAACCATAATTGAAACTTATTAAATATTGTAAAGACATTAATATCTTCTGCCATTAGTCCCAGAGGTATATTTTACATGATGATCGTTTTTCATAGTTCTTTCCTGCATTGTAGGCATACAGCATTTCCATTAGTTTATTATTCATAAATGATAGCACCTTGAGCTGTCATAGACTCAGTAGTCTTACAGTTGAAGAAAGGTCTATATCTACCGCCAAACGCAGCTGGGTGCTTATTCTATTTTTAAATATTTCTATGCATAAAAATTCTCTCGTTCTTTGCTGTCCTATTCAATATGGAATGAAATAGTCCTGGCATGTGGTTATAGCCACCACAACTCTCGATATGCCTACAGGGAGAAACTGGGTTACCTATGGATAAATGAATTAGTAGACTGTGTGCTCACTGGTGGGTCTTAAAAACGGCCGCTTCATTGGTGGTCTTTTTGATGCCTCCCCCTACCCCCTCTTCCCACCACCAGTGTACCTGATGAGAGTTATACTATGAAATCTTAGATTTTATCCCTCCAATTTACCACTTGTTTTGCTATCATTTCATCTCCTATTTTTCTCAAGCCACATGATATATTTGTTAATCATGTATTAGGTGAATCCAGCCTCAACAAACACTTCCTTTCTGCAAGGCATTATGGAAACACCAAGAGAGAAATCAAAGAGAATAAGGTGTTCTTTGTCAATAAGGATTCCTGATTGTGTAAGTAGCTAGACATATTTAAGTATCTTTGACACCAGGAAGACTGAGATTAATGCCACAGTAAAACTGGATTTTACTTCTAGCTCTACCACTTAACAACATTATGACCTTGAGCAAGATTGGAAACCTCAGAAAGCCTTCATCACCTCCTGTGCAAGTGAGATAGTTCGTGCAAACCTCATGGTCCAGGGGCTAATAGGGTTCTAAAGTGATTTTTGGCTATTCTTAGCTACTTTTTACTTAAATGCCATCAATTTATATTTCTGTGAAATCAAAAGAGCCCTCCAGGATGTCATAAAACAACCCCCTCTGCTTTGTACAATAATATTTTTACTCCACATGTCCAGAAATATAGGGGTACACAAATGACAGAGTACATTCATGGGTTTCCCCCTCCATAACTATGATGGTGCATTCATAGTTCTCTTTACCTATCCGATTCCAGTCTGCAACCTGTTATTGCCTTTACCCATTGGAAATGGCCCACAAATGCTACCATTTGTATTTTTAAAATATTGGAAACTTTTACTATGTGGTAGGACTAGGAGATGTAGAAATGAATGAAGTCAACATTCCTATCCTTATAGTCCTGTTGAAAGAGAAAAAAACTTAGCCAATATTTACGATGATGAAAATGATTGCCGAAGCAGAGTCTGTATCTCTCATAGGGTCACTTACTCCCCATGTAACTTTCAGGAGTGCTTGCTTTGTCTTCCAAAAAAAAAAAAAAAAGATATGTAAGCTTTTTGAGGGCTAGGATTATTTATTTTAATTATTTTAAATACTAACATTACCCATCAATGTACCATGTTCCCTACAGTAGCATGCTAAATAATTGTTGATTAGATAATAAATGCATTGCCAACTTCCCACATAATTGACTTTAAAAAACTTTTAAAAATATATTTTTAGTAGAGGAGTAAACCAGTCCATAACCCTAACACTTTAATAAAATCACTTTTTCTTTGTGTATATTAAGTGCTGTGATCTTACCACACACATAATTTTGTATTCTTGAAAGTAGTAACATTAAATAGAAGTCAATTAGCACTTTCAAAAAGAGTAAGCTTATTTATTATAAGTAACGTTTTTTAAAAGATTTTATTTATTTTTAGAGAGAAGGGAAGAAAGAAGGAAAGGGAGAGAAAGAGTGCAAGAGAAACATTGATTGGTTGCCTCTCATGTGCCCTGAGCCAGGGACTTGGCTGGAAACCCAGGCATGTGCCTCGACCAAGGAATTGAACTGGCAACCGTTTGGTTTGCGGCAGGATGCCCAACCCACTGAGGCACACCAGTCCAGGCGATTGTAAATAATATCTTCTAATAAATCTACAACTATGCAGCCATAATAATAGTGAACAGTTGGGACAACTAATAGACTAAATTATAGCTACCATTTCTAATGGAAAGAAGTTAGTGGTGACTTAAGTAATTCCTACAGTTATTTACCTTTGAATTTGGAATATGTTATGGACTTATAATAAAAACAGTATCTCACATTTATGTAAGCTCAGTGGCTTTTGTTTATGCTGATATTAAAAAATATATTTATTTCAATTAAGAATAGGAATTGTGAAGTGTTACCCAGTAGTAGTATTGGAAGAGAGTTTGAGATTTAAAGCCACAATCAGGATGATCTGTGCTTGATAATTGTAACAATATGTAACTTCCCTGTTTCTTTTATATTTTAACAAGTAGATAAAGATATAAATAAGCCAAATAAACTCATTTTTAGATCCCCGAATCCATAGTTTATTCCATGGTAAACTCTTCTCACTATCATTCTCTCACAAATGAACATGGAGTTTTCTAGACATTATATGATGTGTAAAATCACAAGTTTAAATGTAGAAACAATATGAATATATAGCTCTCTTCTGTTAAGCCAGACATTAATGAGATAGATAAAAATATTAAAAAGTCACTCTTCACTAAAATGCTAAAAAATAAAAATGTTATTTATGTTGACCAGCAATGAACTTACTATTTTTATATAAATTGTGTAACTCTTCCCCTCAGTTTTAGTTTATAACATGGCATATATTGATAGATATAGGCCACATAAACAAAAGCTCTTTGGGTCCTCAATAATTTTCAGAAGTATAAAGGAGCCTGAGTTCAAAAATTCTGAGAACTGCTGCAATAGATCACTAACTGTCTAATGATTGGACTAGGCAAAGAACTCAGAAACTCAGCTCACGGTGGACTGGAGGATTCTGGGAAGACTTCTTGGAGAAACAGGAACTTGGATCGGGTCATACATGACAAAGCATTGGATTTCAGCATTGTAGACTGGAAAGGGCCTAAGACAGGGAGCCAGAAAAAGCAAAGACACTGAGCAAAACACAGAGTGTGGGGGTAGCGAAATGGAGTCAGTGGGGCTGTCGTGGGAAAGCAAGTGGCCACCAAGTGCTTAGGAAGGTAACAAGAGATAGGCCAGAAAGACAAAGGCTGGAACGCAGAACCTGGGATTTGAAATGTAATCATTGGCTTTACAGCCAGGGAAGGGTTTCAAGTAGAAGGGTGACATAAAAGTAATATGCTCCCAGGAAATTTGTCTGGGTGGTGGATTAGATTCTGTACAGAGGGAAATGGCAGGAGTGTTACAGAGGAGTCCACGTGTAAAAGGAGAAGGACCAGGACTAGAGTTTGAGGATTTGAAGCCTGAGTGATGGGTAGCGTTAAGGGGATCAGAGCACACAGCACGGATTGCAAGTACAGATAGATACCAATAATGATGATAAATCACCATTTGATGATGAAGAGGTTTTGGATCATAACTACCAAATGATATTTGATATAACTTAAATATTAAGTATACTGATTATATTAGAATATTTTTGTAAATTAGGCAGACACCTGTTTGTTTTTTTTTAAAGATTTTATTTACTTATTTTCAGAGAGAGGGGAAGGGAGAGAGAAAGAGAGGGAGAGAAACATCAATATGTGGTTGCCTCTCAAACGCCCCCTACTGGGGACCTGGCCCACAACCCAGGCATGTGCCCTGACTGGGAATCAAACTGGTGACCCTTTGGTTCACAGGCTGGCAGTCATTCCACTGAGCCACACCATCCAGGGCTATATTAGAATTTTTAATTGTGTGAATTCATAAGCAAAGAGCATGAAAAAATTTAAATTAATTTGAATAACTGATGAATTCTCGATTTTCAATCACGCCAAGTCACTACAGGTTTACTACAATTTGCAGACTGATATAGAGTATTGGCTTGTTCACTTAATGATAAAGAAAATACACGTCCTGTTGATTTAAAATTGCTTTATTCCCAGTTGCACTGGCACTCAGTGGCTTACTAAGCACCATTGTGAGCAACAGCTTCAGTGTCATTGGATAAAATAAATCTCTGACTTAAAGTGCTTTTTCACTCATTCAAAAAATATTCTTTATACATTCCCCTTTGTACCCTATAATAATTTATATATAATTTTAATGGGTAAAATAATTTTAGTAATAAAATTATTGCATATTAAATCCAATTGACTAATAAATTGTGGTACTTATATTTAGAACTTCTTGGTAAGTCCTGCTTTTAGCCCAGAAAAATAGCCTTTGATATATTTCTTAATAACAAATTTAGTTCCTGGAATATATCATGAACTCATGCAGGAAGCCAACTGAATATGTTATAATATTCTACCAATAAAACTTAATGACTGATTATAAATTCAGTGTAATATTCTTGTTAATATGAAAAAAACCTCACTACTCAGCTCAGCATTTGTGGCGTTAAAAAAATGACTCATCATTTCTTTCCTTGAAGATGACAATGTTAAAATGAACATTTATTCAGTAAAATAAAATGCTGGCATATGAATATAAGACACTCTATTTAGTGAGTTTAGGAAATAGGAAAAAAGTCATGTATTTGGAGATTCAGTATAGTTTACTCATTAATTTAAAAAGTTTAATTTAACCATATATGTGTATACACACACACACATATAATTCAAAAGAAAAGGTAATTGAAAGGAAATGAGAAGTAAGTTAAATCGTTCGCTTGTATCCTAATGAATTACAGCTTTTCTAAGCCATGAGAACCACAAGTCAAAACAACACTGTTAAGTATCCTGCAGCAAACTCACACCTGTCCAACCTCAGACAATCTGTTTGGCATAATAAGGAAAGTGAAATTATCTCTTCTGCTCACCTGGCCACGTAGCTTCCTTTCCAATGTTTCCCTGGCTCTGTAGAACACTTTAATTATTTCAAGGGTCTCAGAGATACTCGCTCCACACTTCTGTGACCCTCTTGGCGTCTCTTCCTTTGTTTAAGAAATTGCCACAGATTGCTTGCATTGAACAGCTTCAATCATTTGTCCACATCCCTACTTTCCTTCTATGTAATTTCTAAGATAAATGAAGGTTTCTTGGTGTGTCTAGGAAACTCTGGCTGCGTTCTGCCAAAAAGCAGCCAGACTTTGGACTTTGACCTTAGAGCCTCTAATACACAAGGACTTACATTCTTGCTCTTGTTCCCTCGCTCCTGTTCCCCTCAGTGAGCCAACGAACAGTTCTCTGAAAAGACATTTTTTGACCCTAACATATGTTCCACTGGCAGCTCCAAATACTGGAATATGATGGACAAATAGGCAAAATGCTGTCTGAGGTAACCAAATGTTCAACGCAATCAAATCATATGCTGGAGACTGCTCTGAAACCAGCCCAAACACAAACACAAGTTCTCAAATGTAATTGCACGGGTGTGCTCTTCAGTACTATGATTCCATTTCACACATCTTTTACCAGACTATTCCATCATACTGTGTTTTGAGTATTAATTTAAATTGACTTTGATAAAAGTTCTAGGGCCTAAATCAAACAGTAATGAAAATATCATATGCAATGAAGTTTTATAAATGCTACTAAATTATATGAATAAAAAGGAATATTTTAATTTAATACTATGGGAATTGGTATTAGGTCCAGGTCTAACACTATTTATAAAACTAATTTAGCCTTGGCCGGGTAGGTCAGTTGGGTGGAGAGTTGTCCTGTATACCAAAAGGTTGAGGGTTTGATCCAGCAATCAAACCTGGTCAGAGCACCTACCTAGCAGGTTCGATCCCGGTTGGGGCGCGTACGGGAGGCAACCGATCAATGTATCTTTCTTACACTGATGTTTCTATCTCTCTCTGCCTCTCCTTTCCTCTATCTCTAAAATCAATAAACATGTCCTCAGGTGAGGATTAAGAATAGTAATAATAATAATAATTTAATTCCAAATTATTACATAGATACTTCAATACTTCAACATTTCAGTTTTTATGTATTTATTAAAGATACAGTTTAAAATAATATACAAAATCACTCTTATTCTATTTCTAGGAAACACTCTTCACAGAAAGCTTGGTTTAAATATCCAACTGTTTGAAATATATTAAAATCACTTAGTTATTCTGTATAACAAATGCCTACGTTTAGGGAAATGAGGAGAAGTCCACTGGGATTAAATATCAATGCCTAATATTTCCAACCTTTGGTTTCCACACTCTGTACAGTCAATATGAGCCTCTGTATAATAGGCTGGGGCAAAAAAACTTTTATGTTCCTGAATTGCATCATATAATGTAGTGGGATGTGGGTTGAGCCTCTGCTCATATCCTTTTGCTGGATAGTCCATTCTCCACACAGCAGCCAGAGATATTCCAAGGGAAACAAGCTGAATAACTATGCATGTTTCTTAGATAAGGACTATACATATCTCTTCTCTTGCCCCTACTCCTGTATTTACCCTAATGTCTGCATTTAGTTAAATATTTATCCAGCACCTCTGACCACAGTGGGGGCTAATAAGTAGCATTTACAATGTGTTAGGCACTGTTCTAAATCCCCTGTATTCACTAGTTCATCTTCATCATGCTGCTATTCTCCTTATTTTACAAATACAGCAACTGAAGAACAGAGAGGTAATACAATCTGCCTAAGGTCACTCTGCTAGTGAAGAAGTACAGCAAAGAGTCCAACTCCACAGCCCTTGTTCCTTCCTGAACACTCTACTTATTGCAGTGCTGGGACCGGGAGTACAAACCGGTGCAGGGAATACAAATAAAGCCCAGTCCCTGTCCTCAAAGAGTCCTCCGCAGGAGGGAAACAGACATACTTTCAATGTAATGGAAAATGATCATAACACTATCAAGTGTGTATTAAGAGTGTGTGTATTTTGAGCTTTGTAATAATTCCCTTGCATGTTTTGTTCATTTTAAGCCTCACGAGAAGCCTATGATATTTTTGATTAGAAAATTAAGATAATTTTGCTGAGGATGAGAAAGAACCAATCCGCTCCTGGCTTCGGTCAGCTTGGAGCCGATCTGGCTGTAACATCGGGCCCTAGTATTCCTCTGTTGAAATAAAAGATTTCACAGACCGTGAACATCAGACAAGTCCACTCAGTGAGGGTGATTGAGCAAGTCAGAAACAGTTCCCTTCCACAGTCTGTCAGAGCAACCAGAAGTGACCAGACATCTGCCTCTCCCCCTTGATAAAGTGACTGCATCTTTTTTGATTGATTTTATCTTTAGCTCTACTTTGTTCCTCTAACCTTCTAGATAAAAAGGATTAAGATAACCTACCTTGGAACTTTCCCTGCTTCTGATGGGTCTCAATCCAGAGCAAAGCCACACTTCCTTGAATCCTCCAAAACACACAAGCCTTCAGGTATGTTCTTTGGTTGGAGGATGTTAATAGAACTGAAGGTTCCACCAGGGTTCAGCAGACACCCTTACTATTGAAGCAGGAGGCTAGACTTAGTAATGATGTGCACACTGGAGACCCTTGAGTTCTCTGCCTGTTCAGGTGTTCGAGGGGTCACCCTGGCCATGGATGAGAGATTAATTTTGCTCTGAACTGAGTTCTGATCAATATTTAATTGTGGTGGTTCAGCATTGGGTTTACTTTGTTTTGTTCACTTAGGAATAAGTTATCTTGGGACTTTTGAGTCATATGATCAGATGCATATTGTTTCTTGGTGAATTGTTTTCTGGCCTTTGCAGCATTTATTTCTATAGTCAGGTAGCAGCTAGGAATAAGCAACCAGAGGGGAAGTAAAGGCAGAACCCTTGCCGTTATATCTAAAAAAATACTTAACACAGGGGGCTAGAAGCAAAGGAAGGCACGTCTCACCCGTTGGCCCAGCAGTCCTGCGCCGGGTTCAATAAGATTGCCAGGCATTGGGAACACCACAAGTAAAATTGTAATAGTCTAGGAGGAGAGGAGAGTCCTCGAGACTGGGCTTATTTCTATAGGCTTCTGTAGCAATCTTAGTAAGATTGCTACGTGTCCCAAACATCCCAAGGCCTAGAGAGTGGAAGGGGAGTCCTTGAAATTCTATGTGTCTTTTCCACTATCCAGGAAAGAACTCCCACACATACCTGCATTTGGGTAGTCACAGCCCCCGGGGAAAGCTGGCACCACCTTTACCCACTAACCAATATGTAACTCCCCCACCCCCCTCCCGCCAATTATGTAAGGCCTCAGAACAAAGGACCTGAGGCCTCTGGCTACCCTTGCTCGTGCCGCGCAAGCTGTTGCCTTTCACCCTCACCTTAGCTAGGCCAGTTCTCTTTCATGAGAACTAAACACTAATAAACTTTGCCTGCGTGCTAATAGGCTCACTGATCTAATTCTTTACTGTGCCAGCAAGAAGAACCAAGTTTCTCCAGTAACAGTATGATCTGTTTTTCTGGGCTCCATGAAGAACAGTCTGTAAGGAGGGGGCAGAAATAGACCTGGACAGTCCATCCCTGAGCCAGTGCTGCGGAAGGAGGATTCCAGATGCCCTTGCACTGGTGCTCTTTGAGTAAAAGTGCTTTAGGTCACCATTTCAAAAGGAGTTTTCCCTCAGTCTCGGGAGAAATGATTTATTTACTTTCAGCTGCCTGGAGTCAGGGGGTTTGTCTGGCCCCTGATCAGGGCAAGTGCCAGACACACAAGTTGGCACAAGTACCAGCCTTATTGACTGCTGGGGCTCTCACGGGCACTTCTCAACCTGAAACTGCACCTCTTTCAGGCCCAAACCCTGCTTCCTTAATGTTTCCGAAGTGTGATGTATACTTACCCTCTGGGGACACTTCCCAGAGACAATTTGAAATTGCGGTGACTACTGAGGGAACTTTTGACATTAGCAAAATGTTTGATAGCTCCTTTGGAACACAAAGGGGAAGACACTCATGGAGAGATTGGTCTACAGCAGATTATTTCATTTCTTTAGAAGCCTCCGCTTCCATTTCATTTCTAAACTTCAGGGTTCAGTAAACTCTGGCTTTTAAATTTTGTGGCTTGATAAAATTGTCATGGGCTTTCTCTTGTGTGTATATATATGCCAACATGTGTTTTCCTGTATCTAAGCCTTGTGTCCCTTCCTTGCAGATAGGAGATAATCACTTTAAAGTTACAATTTAATATTTGTCTGAAGTTGGCTATTCACTCCTTATATTTCTATTTCTGTTTCTCTCCTTTTCTGGTGCATGAGAAATGTTATAGAGTGACAGGCTAGGAAAACCATTCTGTTGGTATAGTGCACTCTGGGAATTCCTAGTGTAGACAAATACTGTGCTCATTGCAGCATTATTTCCAGTAGCCACAATACGGAAGCAACCTGCGTGGTAAGGAAGTTGTGGAACATACCTACAAGAGAATATGACTCAACCATAAAAAAGAATGAAATCTTACCATTTGCAACAACATGGATGAACCTGGAGGGTGTTATGCTAAGTGGAAGAAGTCAGAGAAAGACAAATACCATATGAATTCACTTAATTGTGGAATCTATAAAACAAAATAAATGAACATTCAAGACAGAGAAAAAAACTCATAGATGTATAGAAGAAACGGATGGTTGCCAGGTGGAAGGGGGGTTAGAGGGCTGAGTGAAAAAGGTGAAGGGAGTAAGAAGCACACATTGGCAGTTACAAAATAGTCATGGGGGGTATAAAGCACAGCATAGTGAATATAGTCAATAATATTGTAATAACTATGCATGGTGCCAGGTGGGTACTGGAAATACTGGGAGGAATATGTTTTAAAGTATATGATTTGCAAATCAGAGAATGTAGCCCTCTGTATGACCTGAGGACACATTCCCACATGAGGACAGGGATGAGAAGACAGGGATTTCAAAAGGCATAAGGTGCAGACCATCATCATTAAAGAGAAGGGCTGCTAGGGAAAGGAGGTCATAAACTTACATTATTCATTTTCTGATTGGCGGGGGCAAATGAGATTTCAATGGTAAGAACAATGGGCAACATGTAATCAAGCGTTTATCAAAGCCCTAGTGTCTGTTCAGGCACACAGAACAATGGCTTTTGGTTGAGCAGTTCCTATACAGTGGGTACAATTTATCAAGCGTACTATCAGCACAGGGGCCCTGTTTGCTCTGCAGGTGGTTTTTAAGCCTTGAAAACAACTTCAGAGCTCAAACTGCAAAATTTCGCATGTCGAACCCCCAAGTTATGACATTGAAGCTCCTGTAAATCGTCACACCTATGTTTCTGACCAAATGGTATAGATTGGAGGTTCTGACGACCCTCTCTTTGGATCTATGGACTGGCTAGAGTGCCTCACAGAATACAAAGAAGCATTTATTTACTGGATTGCCAATTTACTACAAAAGGATATAACTCAGGAGCAGACAGATGGAAGAGATTCATAGGGCAAGACATGGGAAGGGCTGCAGAGCTTTTCTACTTCCTCCAAGTATGTCTTTTTCCTGGATTTCCCATGTGTTCACCGACTCGGAAACTCTTTGAAATTTTTATGGACGCTTCATTACATAGCCACGAATGATTAACTTATTGGACAAGGGCAATTGAATCAACTTGCTGCCCCTCTCAACCTTCCTAGAGGTCAAGTAGTGGGACTGAAAATTCCATCCCTCTAATCACACGGTTGGTTCTGGCAACCAGCCCCCGTCCTCAGCTGGGATCCCAAAGTAATCTCTGTAACAATTAGGTCCAAATAAAGACAGCTCCCTAGTTTTTGTCCCTGGTTCCAACTTAGGACCAACTAGAGAAAGCCAAATACGTGCCACTAACCAATCACATAAGTCGGCCTTCTTGTTAGCCTGCCTGCAGTTCTGCTTGCCAATAGCCTCCAGTCAGGGCAGACCTGAAACCATCCCCTTTTTCTGCTATCAATCTTTCCTGCTCCTCTGCCTGCCTTTTCGCCGCCCAGACTCAGGTGATGGTGGCTGACTCCCTTGCTATAGCAAGCTCTGAATACATAGCCTTTTCCTGTTCTCATTTGGTTGGTCTTCATTTATTTTCATAAACCCCAATGTATTAGTTTTGTATCTGGATGTTTATGTTGTAAAATTCATCCACATTGTGTATAGATGTCACTAGGAAAGTACACACAGTAGTTGAGATTTTAGAAATTAATTATCTTAAAACCAATTGTCTACGTAGCCTTGGTGCACACTCCAGTTTGATGGTGGCTGTGTTAGAGCAAGTCTAAGGGGGTGGATTGGGCCATGAGCCACTGCCAATAGTGTGGACCTCCTTTTGCGCCTAGTGAAGAGCGACTGAAAGTCTGTGGACCAAAAACAGTGACATGGTGAGTGCTGTACTTAGGGAATAAACAGAGAATGGCTGGACTCACCCCATCATTCAACAAAAGCAACGTTCTGTGTAGTGCGGGTTCAGAGACAAAGAAAATAAAGCCCCTGCCTTCCTGTAGTTTACATTCTAATGGGAAAAGACCCATCAATGGATACAAAAGCCTAACATCAGTAAAAAATGCAAAAGAGGGGTTATTCTGGACAGTGTGCATACAAAGCCCCTGTCTCATGGTGTTTGAAGCCTAATGAGGAAGACTAGGAATAAATGAAAACAAAAGCATAATTTCAGGTAGTGATAAGTGCTATAAAAATGCCAAAGTGGTGTGTGTGAAGGGCAAAGAGTTTATTTATGTTTTTAGAAAGGGTGACCCGAGCAAAGCAGAGAGGACATTTTAGGAGATCTGGACCTCAGCCTGAATAAAATGATCCAGTGGGCCATGTGAACATCTAACTATATGAAAAGAGTTTCAGCAATCAGAACAGCACTGTGAACACCAGAGGGAAATGTAGTTGATGGACGTACTTGGGGAACACAGAAAAGCTGGCCTGGCTGTAGCAGGGTTAGAAAGTGCAAAAGAGTTGGAAATAAAGTGGGAAAGGTAGCCAGGTGCAAAGCAATGTGGGCTCTTGAGGGCATGGAAAAAACTTTGCTTTTTATGCTTAAGGACAGTAAAAATACTTCGCATTAATTTAGATATTAAAAGGGTCACTCTAGCTGCTTTCCCAAGAATAGAATGTAAGAAGCAAGACTAAGTGTTTAGTACAGTAGAGGAGAATAGTGACCTTATAAGCAAGGGAAAGAGGATGAACTAATAAAGGTGTTTAATGTCTTTCTAATGAATGCTAGCGTTAGCATAATAAAATGAGAAGAAGTCATAGTCCTAAAACACTGGTGTCAGAGTAACTTTAAAACTGAATATAGATAGCTGCACGGTTGCAGAGAATGGGGAAATGGAAGGCAGCTCTGAGGCTCTGAAAATTGGTTGTTAGGAGGATGATGGTACCGCTACTTAAAAAAGAAATTAAGACCCGTCTGTGAGAGAAAGGAGCTGATGATAAATTTTGATTATGGTGAGTGTATCTCAATGAACCTGTTTAGCTGTTACAGATCATAAATTTACTTTTGTCTTCAAATAGAGAAAATTTGAGGCCACTTTCACAAGTCTCAAGGAAAAAAGCAAGGAGTTATTATTTGGGGAGTGATGACTAACTACTAAGAGCAAAAATGCTCACAGAAGAGGGAGAAATTAAAAGCCTGGGAGGTACCGAGATGTATTAGTAAATTCCTTTTACAGAAGTGGCATCTCATGGTATGTAAGAATGACTATGGGATTACACTGCCGATGTTCGGATTCCTGCTCTACTCTTCTCTAGGGATTTTCAGTTAGATCTTCTGGCCATAATTTATCTGCAAATTGCCATAATAGGACTTGTCTGATAGAGTAGTTGTGCAACAGGAGTTGTGAATCTGGAGTGCGTGAAATTTCAGAGCATTTGGGAACCTTGAGCTGAAAAAAATTAATCTTTTTTTCCATTACCCTATAATGGAAATCTTTTCTTCAGTCTTGAAGGCAGGCAACAAAACATGGTATTTGTGCATATGGTTTTGTTTCTAGTAGAAATGACAGATGTTTTCATGTTATAGTACAATGGTAGCGGATATTTCGAAATATTATCCCTACTTCAAAATTACTATATATATTACAATTGCTATTAGATATGCTGCTGGATGTGTATGATGTCAGGATTTATGTACAGCCGTCATGGCACTTAGTAGGTCAAGTTTCTCACAATTGCGCTCCTTGATCAATCTTATTCACACAGTGATCTGCGTGTTTATACATTGGTTCTCACATTTAGATTGCTTCCCAGTACTTCCCAAATACAAATGTTGGTCGATCATCAGGTGGAGGGAGGTGCATTTTAAAATTTTGATAATTGGTATTTAATTATAGTTGATTTCTTTGTAATCCTATGTATTTATGCATTTAGAAGTACTATTTCAAGACTGGGTCAACAGGCTTCATCAGACTATCAAATGTGTTCATGATCCAAGTGAAAAACAATCTTGAGACAGAAGAATGAAAGTGTACATAGGAAGCACTAGAACAGTACTTGGCCTCTATCAAATAGTCAATCAACAGTCTGTTGCGATTGTTCTTGGAATGTTCAGAGAGCAGGATGCGAATGAAGACCTATTCATTTTTGCATTCAAAGTGTCTAGTACAGTGCTTTGCACTTCTGGTGCTCGGTCAATGCTGAATGAATGACCAAAGGAATCAACAAAGTGGTTTGCAGGTTGGCTCCTCAACTGGGGCTGCAAGGGACACATCTATGAAGTCTTGGGCAGCGACTACGCCCACAGGTCTCCGGATTATGTTAGAGGGCTTCAGAGGGCTGGGCATGTGAGCTACAGCTGTGTCCCTAAAAATATACCAATGAGAACGGAGATTGCCGTTGGCTAGACTGGCCAGGTACTTACTAAATCCTCAAAGCTCTTCTGCACTATCCAATGAGACATGTCTGTCTGTGCCTCCAGGTAGTGTTGGACGCACAGGCCCTGGCATGTTCCTAGGACCTAGTATTGGCTTCAGTAGCAAGACAGCCAGCTAGAGAGCCACGTGTCCTCACAGCACGGGTCTCGGGAACACAGGGTGGAAGGCGCTGCGCAGCGTGGCGCGCGGAGGCCCTCTCCCTCGCCACGCCCACTTCCTGCCCCATCCCGGGCCTTTCCAGGTCCCTTTCCCGTGAACCGGATGCTCTGTCAGTTTCCTCCTCCTCGTCTGCAGCAGCCACACCGGTCTCTGCGAAGCCGCAGCCACCCAGGAGGGCACAAGCAGGGTGCTCTGCACGGCTGGTCTGGCAGGTGTAGGGCGTGGTAGGAGCTGGGCGCGCACGGTTACCGAGCGTGGAGGAGACACGGCCCTGCGGCGATGGGTGCCAGGGGCGCTCCTTCACGCCGGAGGCAGGCGGGGCGGCGGCTGCGGTACCTGCCCACCGGGAGCTTTCCCTTTCTTCTCCTCCTGCTGCTCCTGTGCATCCAGCTCGGGGGAGGACAGAAGAAAAAGGAGGTAGAAGAAATCCCCTTTGGCCTTCCCCTGCGGGATAGGGCGTGCTGGGGCGGGCCGCGTTGCTAGGCAGCCTGCCGCCTGGCGTGGGCGTTGACGGCCTTGGGGCGGGAGCCGGGTGGGCGGGGAGCCTTTGGGCCCCACAGTCGCGGAGGTGATGTTAGCCTAGAAAAATGACGAAGCTGGCGTGGACTACGCGTCGCAGCAACTCACACTTTTCACACCCCAGGGGCTTTGGGTCCTAAATTGGAGAAAGACCTTGGGACCCTTTGACTCACTTTAGAGTGCTGGATGTGAAAATACCCTTTAGGAATAGCAAACCTGCAGAACTGTGTGTGCCTTACGCTCATGCTCCCGTCGTCAACCTTTTCAAAAGGCAACAGAGCATATTGAGAATGTTATTCTGTATTCTTAATGATACATTTTTATAGCTGTATGTTTATTTTTTATGTCGAACTCAATGTATAATTGTGAGAGTAACCTCACATTAAGTTATGCAAATATTTTTGTAAGGATCAGATCACCTTATTTCAATCTCAGTCCTCTGACGACTTTGATGAGGCCCAGAGTTGAAGTAACTGATTCTATTTAAGTAGTTGTGAAGTTATTTGTGAATTTCAATAATCCGACTTTACCTTGGGCAGTCCTTCAATCTAGCAGGATCAGACAAATATTTATTTTGCAAATGTCAGATTTGTAATTGTACGTAATTGTAGTAAGAGTATTTTCTTTATATAAATCAAGATGGTTTTCCCTGGTTTTCCACATGACTGAAAAGCTTACTTGGCTTTAAAATATTACCACAACTTTCCTGATGTCTGGGTAGAGTGAAAAAGCATCCTCACACAGACAATAATTCCGATTCTCTTTCTCTTGACTCTGCCTGAAACAACTCTCAACTCAATGTTAACTTCTTCCCTTTAGCTTTTTCATTTTAATGTGAAAGTGGGCCATACAAAATTCTTGATGGACTTCTGGTAAGAGTTTTAGAAGAGAACCATTGTTAAATTAAAACTATATTTACAAAAATAAATTAGCCCTGGCTGGTGTAATTCAATGGATTGAGCAGGGGCCTGCAAACCAAAGGGTCACTGGTTTGATTCCCAGTCAGGGCACATACCTGGGTTGTGGGCCAGGTCCCCAGTAGGGGGCACAGTAGAGGCAACTACACATTGATGTTTCTCTCCTTGTCTCTTTCCCTTCCTCTCTAAAAGTAACTGAATAAAATCTTTAAAAAATAAATTAATTAAAGACATATCTTCTAGCATTCGGTATTTATATACTATGTTTCAAGAATTTTAGATATCATAGTTTTTCTTAAAAAGGGGAGGAGATTAAAAAGTAGTTTTTTGTGTGGATTGCCACAGCAGACAGCAATGAACAAAATGATGAGGGACACCACGGAAATTGTTTTATCTCCTAGAAAGATCATAGTGATCACAGCAGCTTTCAACGGAAACAAAAACCTAAAAAGTCTAAAAAGTATGTATCTGTGGAGCATCTTAGCATCTCCAATTATGACTACTTATGTGAAAACATTTGCTAATCTAGTATTTTAAATTATGATAATGTTTCCATTAAAATCTTTTTTAAATGAAAAATTGAGAAAATTGTGGAGGATCAAAAAAGACTGTCTTCCCATACTGCTGTTATGTCTCTTAAACAGGCGAGTCTAATACAGGCCTACCTCATTTTATTGCACTGCGCAGATGTTGCATTTTTAATGAATTGAAGGCAAGCGCCTCAACCAGCGAAAAGTTTAGGACTTGCTTTACTGAGGTGGCCTGGACCCAGGCCGTCATTATCTCTGCGGTATGCCTGCTTTATACGGTGGTATTGCAGAATACACCAGTTTTATTTAAAGAAAAGAGAAGAGGAAGACGACGACTTAAATAGTTGATGTTTTAATACTTTGCTCAGTGAACATGCATATCCCTGAAATCTTGTTCAGTTCTCTGTCTAGTACTCGGTTCAAAATCTCTTCCAATAGTGGGGGAAAAAAACCATTCATCATTGGAAATGAGGAGGGATTGCTCACCATTACAGTACTTTTCTAGGGGTGCTCCAGGATTATTTTGACCGTCGTGGCTTATTCCTTTGTGGACACTAGAAACATATGCCCAATATAAGATTTAACACCACTGAACCGAAAAGTATAGCAGTTGGAACTTAATTTACTACGTTATGTATTACTAACATAAGTACCATGTGGACTTGGCATGAATGATGTATTCCTTCGTTCTGGGAACACAAATCGAAGTCTAAAGCTGAGCCTGGAATCAAGAGTGGACCTTAGTTGCTTTTAAGGATGAGCTAGTTATGACAGTAACAGTTACCACCATAGGTTGTTGAGTCAGACAAATGGTTCAATTACAACTCAGCCCCTAATTGTATGACATCAGACAAACCACTTGCCTTCCTTGAATTTTAGTTTCTTTGTTTTAAAATGCAGGTATAATACCTGTATCTCGGGGTTGACTTTTTTCACTGCTTATTCTCCCACCGCAGCGAAACATATCCCCCTGAGACTTCTCTGACCAGTGCTGCTGTGAGGAGTACTGTTTAAATATGATTGAAATGCCTGTAGGATGTAATCCAGAGTTCTTTGCGTGCTCTTCAGTGCTTTTCCTGAGTGAGCCTTTGTGTGACTCTTCGGATTTGTGTTTCACCACTGGTACTTGCTTCCCTCCACTGTCAACTTCGGCAGGTTACCCCATCCTCCCGTTTTGGATGGGGGGCTCCTCCTCTATGCTCACATCTCTGGATTTCTGAGCTTATTTCTTTAGCGCACGCATGTGAATTTGTGTGTTGTCAGTACAGATGAGACCCTGGTAGTAGGTGGCTGACGTGTTGTTGAGGTTTCTGATCAGAAATAATGGGGATACGGACGTGAAAGGGTAGGGTGTATGATTGTTATGTGGACTTTATCCAATACTCAGAATAATGGGAGGGTGAAGGGTAGTGACCAAGAGTTCATTAGGTGACAGTGTCTAAACGTGGTAGATAATGTTATATTTTCAAGGTAAGACTCATAAAGGAGCGGGTTACAGAACTGAGAGGGTGCTAACTTTACTCTCCCTGCTGAGTGAGAGTAAAGGAGAATGAATGATTTCCATTTCAGTAGCTTTAGGGTCAGACAGAGAGATTAAGGGAACAAAACTCCTTATAGATATGTAAGATGTAAGTAATTAGTTGGGATGTTGAAAATTTTACCTAAGTCTTTTCCTTTGATTTGGTGACAGTATGGTAGTCAAAATGAGAAATTGTAAGACAGTTAATGGTAACCTTCATTTTTTGGTCACATCTTAACTTTCAAGGTCTCAAACCAGTTTTCTGATGTTAGGACATTTTTATGAATCAGATAAACTTTTCCTTTTTTTCCGTGTTTCACAGATGTGTGGAACATTGCTTCTGTTGAAATTGATCTTGTAGAAATCTGGTAACATTTGATGTTTTACAAATTGCAGCCTTTTGTTTAACAATGCCAACATTCGCTAAATTTCTTGTAGACTGTTTCAGCTATGGATAATTTTATGAGATACACACCAGTATGAATTTATAATAATTCATAGTTCTGTGATTAAAAATATACTGATACTGTATGGCTTGTGAATATAAATGATCAAAGCCATTAACAGGTAGAAGTACTAACTTTTCAGTGAGCTCTCGTCCTGAAGAAGGAACTGGAAAAACAGCACCAGTAGCAACTGGGAAGGAGTCTGTCTTCAGAGATTTTCGGAGATAAAAACTCTTCCCAGCATTTCAGAATTTCTGCCTGAGGTTAAATACTGCAGTGATTTACTGCTGTTTTTCTTCCTCATGGATTTCTTCTCAGGTATTATCATTAGTAGATTGTATGTAAAATGTCCTGCTCTAAATAGCCTCATCTCTTAGAGAGCGCGGTATAGCTAGTACTAGAACTATTTCACAGTGTGTGTTTCCATCACCCCACGTGCTCCTCTTAAGATGAGCATTAAGAAATGGGATACAAATACAAAGATAGTTTGTATGTTAGTTTTATTTTTTATTGTTCCTTTCCTCTTGTTCATAAGTACCCCACTGGCACTGCCTTTTTTTAAATGAATTTATTGGGGTGACATGGGTTGTCTGTTAATTTTCTATCAATGCATGACGAATTACTGCAAATTTAGTGACTTACAATGATACTCATTTTTTTATCTCATAGTTTCTCTAGGTGGGAAGCACAGCGTAGCTAGGTTTTCTATTCAGGATTGCCCAAGGCGCAAAAGTAAGGTGTGGCTGGGCTGCATTCTCGTTTGGATCGCTGGGTCCTTTTTGCAGCTCATTCAGATCGTTGGCAGAATTTAGTATCAGGCAATCTTAAGACCAAGTTTCTTATTTTCTCGCTGGCTATGTTCTCTCTAGGCTCTTTGAGCCACCCTTAGGCCTTAGCCCTGTGGGCCCCTCTGTGGGCAGTTTCAGACATGGTTATTACGTATTTGCTCTCTTCCAGGCCAGTAGGATCATCATTCTGACACTTGACTGGCTTCCAACATGCTGGTTAGGTCTGGCCTACCCAATATAATCTCCCTTTAGAGTAAGTCGAAGTTAGCTGTTGAGGGACTTGACATCTGCAAACCTTTGGCATGTAAGGTAACATAATTATGGGAGCGCTGTTCCATCACATTCACAGTCTTGTCCACACCCATGGGGAGGGAATTTTATAAGCGTGTGGGTCATTAGGGATTATTTCCGAATTCTACCTACTAAAGCGGGTGGGCTTACACTTTTGAGATTTTTACATATGTTTAAATGGTGGCTTAAACATAAACAGGTATATAAAGCTCATCGTTCTGAAATTGCATAGTATTGAGAAATAGTTATTTACAAAAATAAGTAGTTAGAATTGATAAGAATCATTTTAAGCAGTTCACTCATTTTGCAGCCTCAGGATACCAGTTAAACTGGTAAGTTTCGAAGAGCAAAAGATACTTCCATTCCACAGGAGAAACTAACTATTAAAAATTAAAAAGGAATAAGAAGTTTATAGAAATGTTTCCCAACCCCTGCCCATTATAGGATAAACCACTGTTCTATCAGATATTTGTGGTTTTAAAGTAGAAAACTTAATTATTCTGAGTGTTAAATGCAGATGTCTTTCTTTTTTTGTGGACCTTCATAAGCCGCATAGCAGTGGGACCTGCATTTCCAAACTGTGCTCATTAATACGGTAGAGCAGGGGTGTCAAACTCATTTTCACCGGGGCCACATCAGCCTCGCGGTTGCCTTCAAAGGGCCGGATGTAATTTTAAGACTGTATGAATGTAACTGCTTCTTAACAGTTAAGTGAGAGCTCAGCGCTGCTGCCGGGTAGAAACAAGGTGGAGGGCTGGATTCAGCCGCAGGCCTTGTGTTTGCCGCCTGTGCTCTAGAGAATATTAAGAAGATATCCAAGGTGATACAGCCATATTGCTTTTGAGTTAATGTTCCTCTGTCAGCTAAACTAAAAAAGAAAGTGATTTCTTATCTCATAGTTGAAATATTTGCAGTAGCACCTTACCTTCATGCAGCTTCCAACTGGTATTATAAAGAGTAAGGAATTGATTGTCTACATTCTCGTTAACAAGTCTGAAAAGTGTAAGATTTAAAGATAATACCTTAATAAAATCAGCACTTTATTTGGCATTATCCTCCGGTGGTTTGAAAGATACATGCATCTTTTTAATAGCCTCTTTTGCTTGTGCATACACAATGACGCTGAACATACTTGTCGACAGTCTTTAGCGAGCTGCTCCTGTTGCTTTCTTGCCATGGCTTTAATGTTTTTATCAGATTTTATTATATTTTTTCTACATTCTCTGATGGTGTGCCAGAGTTGTTCACCACATCAGTTTGTTTTTTCTTCTAAATGGACACCAGCTAGACCACATTTCCAACACCCTCTACACCAATGTAGGGCAATGTGACACAGTTCTGGGCCATGGAATGTGACTGGAAGTAACAGAAGTCATCTCTAGCCTGGCCCATCAAGATTTGCCCCCTTGCCCTGGCTGGTATAGCTCAGTGGATTGAGTGCAGGCCTGTGAACCAAAGGGTCACTGGTTCGATTCCCAGTCAGGGCACAAGCCTGGGTTGCAGGCCAGGTCCCTGATTTGAGGCGCTCAAGAGGTAACCACACGTTGATGTTTCTCTCCCTCTCTTTCTCCTTCCCTTCCCCTCTCTAAAAATAAATAAATAAAATCTTAAAAAAAAAAAAAAGATTTGCCCACAGCTTGTGATGCTGTTGCATCACAGGCTTTCCGAGAGGGCCTGTGCTCCCGTGCCGCCGAGGTTTAGGAGAGAGAAGAGGACAAAGCCACTGTTCTCAGAAAGAATGGAGGTAGATTCAGGAGACCTCTGTATTAGTTTTCTATTGTTGCTGTAACAAGTCATCACAGACTTACTGGCTTAAAAGGACGCATTTATTATCTTACAGTTCTGGAGACCAAAAGTCCAAAGTCAGCTCCATTGTGCTAAAAGTCCAGGTGTGGCTACAAGGCTGGTTCCTTGTGGAAGCTTTGAGGGGACAATCCATTTCCCTGTCTTTGTCAGCTCCTAGAGGCTGCCTGGTCCTTTCTGATTCCTTACTGAGAGTCATTCACTGGGGTTTTCTAAGTGGAACTGGCAGTAAGGTTACCTTGCTAGTTGGCACACGAAATTGGAAGGTTGCCTATCACTTTTGGCATGAAAAACTCTGATGTACAGAAGCTAAGCAGATAAACAAAGAGAAGAGATTTTCATTGATTTAATAAATATTTGAGTACTGACTCTATAATAGCCTTTGTTCTAGGTGACACCAGTACAGAAAACAAGCAAAACCTGTGAAAACTGTGGCCCTCCTGGAGCGCCACTGGCTACAGGGAGCACGAACAGCACCAAGTTCTGGGGTCCAGTTATGTTTGACACCAGCCCTCTCTCCTTCCTTGTTACATGTTTTCACACAGTTCCTCTCACCCGGGCTAGATTGAATTAGGCTTATGTCATTTTTAATTAAAGGAGTTTCGATAAATATGAAAGGCATTTGTCATTCCTTTCACCTTTGATTAAGAAGATAATACAGAATTTAAAATATATAAATAAATTCAAATTGGTGAAATATACACTTATCTTTATAGTACAGGTTCAGTATGAAGACGCCGGCTAAGCCAGTCCTATTCCTTAGGTAATTTTAGCTCCTTCCATTGCCATTTGGGGGTGATATTTTGATCCTGGAAGATTTTCCTGTCTTTTTTTTTTTTTAAATCTTTTATCAGGCTTAGCTGGGAAATTCAGAATTTTCCTGTCAAGGGAGCCTAACTGGCATTCAGATCCTTAATCCACATTTTGGTCTCTTGTTCTTGTATACTCACTTGATAGCTCCCTCCTTCCCTCCCTCCTTCCATCTTCGGTCCTCCGCCTCCACCATCAGGACCTCCAGGGATTTACCTGCTGCTCTCCTCAGTGTTGTTACCAAAAGGATACCACGATGACTGTATTATAAATGGAAGTACATTGAATGAGAACGGGTAACTGCACAGGAGGCATCCTCCTTTCTCCAGCATTCCACTTCTGTCCCTCTGTGCTTTGCTGTCCGCTGCCCTCATTTCTTCGCCAGGGCGCTGAGAGTTCATCAGCTGGGCTTTTTTTGCTTAGGTCTTTTCTTAAAACTGGAGGCTCTTTTCCCATTTCCGTAGGTAGGTCAAGGTAGGCTTGGAAAATAGATGTGGTTTAATAAACCATTCAGCTGCCTCTTAACCCCATGAGAGTAATTTATGTGTTAATAATTTTTTTTCTGGTAACTCTACATCACAAAGCTTACTTTAGGGTTTTTAGTCACAGTTGTTTCCATAAGGGCCAGCGCTCATTTTGTAACTAGTGTTGTCTCATTCCTCTTGAGAGTTTGGGGGTGTTATATTGCGGCCCCAGTCAGTGTGGGCTGCTATAGCAAAGTACGGTGGGTGGCAAGCTCATTAGTCAACACACCAGCTTCCTTTTTCTAGGTAATTAGGAAATTCATTGTTTTTTCTCTCAGGTTGTGAAAATGGAGCTAAATTAAATTTGTTGTTATTTTTTGAGAATAAGACTTAAATAGTTTTTACAAATTCTTTTTTGTTGTTCCAACACCTTTCTTTATTACTTGTGCACCCAAATGGGTTGAGGACACCTTCATTCTATAAAGAAGGATATTTTGACTACTTTGAGTATCTACAACTTTATCTTGTTTGTAAAAATTCACATTAACATTTTAAAATTGGCAATTAGATAATGAAAGTTTAAAGAGATTAAAAGTTAAAGATGCTGTAAAAGACTTAAGATACATGTAGCTAGGTGACCCTGTAATTCATCAGCAGAATAGGAATACATTCGGGAAGAAAGGAGATGCTGGTAATAATCACCCCACGGCTGCAGGAATAAACTAGGGCTCTTCCAAGCACATCTATGCAAATAGCATGAGTCATGTTGTTTCTTAAGGACAGCGTAAGTGGTAGATGTTGGTTTACATATTTAAAACAGCAAATTTGCCATCTTTCACTGTGCACCCTAGAGCTAAAAATCAAAATATTTTACTTGATGTGAAGTGCATGAGGACAGCTTACAACTGCTTAGATATTTTCAAAGATAGGAAGCATGTTTTGAACTCTCTAATTTTCATTTGGTTACGTCTTATAGTGTGTTTCTCTATTCTATTTGATGAGCTTTTGTCATTCGCCTTTCATTCGTCAAACGTGGTTTTTCCCGTTCTTTGAACAAATTTGTAATGGCTACTTTGACGTGTGTAAGTCCCATAGCTGGGCCCGGTCAGAGATGGTTGTTGCTCACCTGCCTTTTTCTTTTCTGTGGAAGAAAAGATGACACTTCTCTGTTTCTCTTCATGTCTTTTTGTTGTTGTTGTTGAAAACTGAAATTTTTGACATTTTAGCAACTCTGTATTCTGACTACCCTATCCCTTCTCCAGATTGTCATTATTCTTTTACATTTTTATAATACTTGTTTAGTGACCGGCCTGCATTAATTCTGTGGAGCGTGTTTTTCCTGCAGTGATCAACCTCTGATTATAAGGCTTAGTTTTGTGACCTCGTTTTTATTTGTAAGCCTGCCTTCCTAGGAATTGCCAGTTCGGGTTAGAGGTTGTGATTAAGAGCCCCGACCCACGAAGTCTTCCAGCCTTGCCAATGATCTGTGTGTGGTTGGAGGGACGTCTCCAAAGTCCAGGGAGTTGTCCTGCCTGCCCCGCAGTTAGCCCGGGATTAGCAGCCGGCAAGCGCTTTTTCTGGTTGTCCCTGCGGGTGTGCAGTCATGCAGACAACCAAGGGTGAGTGTACTCTTTGCAGGACAGTTTGGCTGTCTCTTTCCCTGAATCCCCTCTGTTAAATTCATGACTAGTGCATTGTTTTTCGTGCTGCTTCTAGTGTCTATTTTTTAAAATCCAATTGCTTGCCAATGTAACCTGTTTCACGTAATACCTCGGCAGTGCTGTGGGGTTGGTGGTTCTCATGTCTTGCTTCTCTTCTGGACAGAGCCTTTGGTGAATTTTCTTGGAGCTGGGGTGGGGCTCCCCCTGAGTAACCTCCACTGGAGAGGTAGGAGTTAGAGGGGATGGGGGCCCCTGGTCTTCTCAGCTTGCCCCTCCCAGGGTGGAGCCCCCACCTTCTTCACTGGGATCAGGGGCTGGGTGAGGAAGGGAGCCTGTCGTCTCCCCTCTCAGACTCTGCCTGGAAGGGAACTCCTGCAGTACAGCACTTCTGGCTGAACTGCCACACATTCCTGCTGTTCTTACCAAGATCTGGTGAATTATCTCCAATGAATGATTCTCAATTTTTTTTGCATGCCCTTAGGCTTCAGAGAGTAGAAAGTATTGTTTTTGATAAGTTTTACGTTTCCTTCTGTTTTGCGGAGGAAGAGGGTCTGTCAAGCTCCTCTCCTATTGGAAATCCCGACTCTAGAAACCATTTCACACACACGTCAGGCATCCGACAGGTGATGACTCTAATATCGGGAGGCCGAGTGACTTAGAAACACCATCAACTAGTTGGTGAAGAATCTGACCCTTTTTTATTTTTTCTTCTTAATTTTAGGTTCTACTCATTCTACAATTCCAGTGGCTTCAAACTATTGACAGTATTATTAACATAGTGTAAACATTCAGTTTTGAGAGAATGTGGCATGTTGTGACACCAGACTAGCTGGGATGTGGTTGGCATGGCTGTGAAATCCTTCTCTCCGCTTACCGCCAGGGCCGATCCGAGTGAGAGTCTAGATGGATGCGCCCTCCTCTCCAATCGTTCCGTGTGTGAGCTCAGCTTGTCTGTGAATTTTCTTCCCAATAGGGGAGGTCAGTTCTTATGCGAAGAACACGCATCTGTGGGAGTTGTGCTGCCCTGTGAAACTGGTAGGACCTGTTAAAATGATTTAGTTGTTTGTTAATATGTGGCATAAAACATTTTTAGTGATTTAAAATAGGAAAAGCAACAACTATAATGTGTACCGTCTTACAGTTGCTCTTTTTTTACATGTTATTTCTTGGGTTTAAGGCATACACAGTTGGTAGGTTGTAGTTAAGGTTGTACCTGTTCTTGAAGTTAAATGTAATAATATTTGAAAGACAGCAATATTATTCTACCTTCTCAGGGTTTGTTTATTTGTGGTTTTCTTTGGTTCTATATGAACTGCAGATTTTTTTTTCTATTTTCATAAACAATGCCATTGGGATTTGGATGGGGATTGCATTGCGTCTGTAGGTACCTGGGCAGTATGGACATGTTAACGACGTCAAGTCTTCCAATCCATGAAGACGTGATCTTTCAATTTCTGTCTTCTTTAATTTCTTTCTTCAGTGTTTTGTAGTGTTTATTTTATTTTTATTTTTAAAGATTCTATTTATTTATTTTGGAGAGAGGGGAAGGGAGGAAGAAAGAGAGGGAGAGAAATGTCAGTGTGTGGTTGCCTCTTGTGTGCCCCTAACTGGGGACCTGACCCACATCCCAGGCACATGCCCTGACTGGGTATTGAACCAGTGATCCTTTCATTTGCAGGCTGGCACTCAATCCACTGAGCTACACCAGCCAGGGCGTGTGGTTTTTATCATACAAGTCTTTCACTTCCTTAGTTATTTTTCATATTTTATTATTTTTGGTGCTGTTATAAATCGGATTGTTTTTTAATTTCCTTTTCACATGCTTTGTTGTTAATGTGTAGAAATGCATAGTCTTGATATGAATTCAATATGGTGCAGCCACTATGGAACCAGTATGGAGGTTCCTCAAAAAATTGAAAACTGAACTGCCTTATGACCTAGCAGTTACACTTCTGGATATTTATTGAAGAACAATTGAAATAAGAATCTTGAGGGGATATCAGCCCCCTCAGGTTCATTGAAGCGCTCTTCCCAGTAGCCGAGATGCAGAAACTGTGAGTGTCCATCACGGATCACTGGGTGAAGAAAATGTGGTGCATAGGTATAGTCAGCCATGAAAAAGGAGAAATACGCGACAACATAGATGAGCCTTGGGGATACTATGCTAAGTGCAATGCCAGTCACTGGAAGACAAATGCTGCGTGATTCCATGTATATGAGATATCAAACATAGTCAAATACGCCGAATCAGAGAGTGAAATGGTAGTTGCTGGGCACTGGGGTGGGGGTGGGGGGAGCGATGGGAGAGTTACTACTGCTCAGCAGGTGCAAAGCTTCCGTTAAGCAAGATGACCAGGCTCTGGAGATCTGCTGTGCCACATTGTACCTGTAGTCACCAGTAATGCATTGGACACTGAAGATTTTATTGAAAGTAGGTCTCATGTTAAGTTCTTACCCTAATAAAATAAACATTCAAAAAATACCGCCCCCAAATTATTTTGAACACCAATTGCAAACAATTATGAATAAGACAAAACATGACCGTGATGATGCATTAAGATGCAGCCTAGGCTGTGCTCCCTTACACCCCTAGGATTGTTTTCTGACTTCCTAGCCAAGACCATGTAATAACGTCAACTGAATAGGTTAGCAGCGTCAAACACCTGCTGGTAGGAGGCGGAGTCACTGCAGATGGGTTTCCCTTTCCCTGCCACCTGCTCTACATCCCATCCTGTTCTGGGAAATTAAGAGAAATTTTTTTCTCCTGAAAATGCTTTAGAATTTTTCTATAGCTACTCTCTCTTTTTTTCCTTGATTCTAATGATTTAGTGACCCTAATTTGGGTTATAACTACAGATTGGGAATAGTGCTCTATAACTTCGGCAGGTTTTTAAACTTCAACTTTTGGCAATTTGATATTGAAGAAAGTAAAAATGTTTTTTAAAACTCTACTATTTAATAGTTTAACTATTCTTACATGTGATCTATCGTACACACACATTTCATATACAGGTGGGGCAAAAGTAGGAGTACAGTTGTGAGTAGGCAAAACTCAGTTCATTCTTGTAGTGTTATTTATTACTGAATTCTTTCCTGTAGGAACGACTGTAAACCTACTTTTGCCCCACCCTGTATAATTCTTGATCACTGTAAGGGGATGAACAGTGGATTGGTAGTCCTACTGTGTGACAGACTCTGTTTTCAGCACTTTACAAATAGCAACTTTCCTGATTTTCTGCTGATTGTAAGGCACTACACATTCTGTATTTAATCACAATGATTATAGGATTCAGTACTATTTTGGGTTCTTGTCCAAGTTGTGTTATACACTCACGGTCACTTTGTAATAAAATGAAGAGCAAATAAAACTCACTTGAGTTTGAGAGCAAGAGCCAGCTGGTGGATAGTGAGGATGGAGAGTGGAAGCAGGTTAGGTGGGGAATGCTGGAAATACTGATTTGGCAAGTTCAGCTTAGAAAGATGAGACTCACAGTTGTTCCCTCTGAGTTTTTAAACTGTATCTTCTATGGTTAGTACTTAGGCTCTCCAGGGGGCAGAGGTAGGTCCAGTTGATGCACATCACATGTGTAAACATGTGCCCAATATAAGGAGGAAATGTAAAATAGTACCGCTGTTTTGAAATGAAGTTGGCCCCCTGGTGAGATAGCAAGCTAACTTATACTAGAAGTGTTCACTTTTGCTGATCAACTCTCCGGGTCTTGTACTTGCCATATTGTGTGGGAGGTTTAATCACATTACATCCACTCCTACGCCAATTATACTCTAGTGAAGGGGAATGGTAACAGATTTTCAAAACAATGGAATTTTTTTGGTTATCTTTCTTGGACAGCTCTTAAGAGGGGACATTATAAAATGCATGAACATTTGCATATTCTAAACAACAACAACAAAAAATCCCTCTTATTTGAGAAGAGGCTTCTCTTGAATGAGGATACAGTTTTAGGAAGGAAAAATAAGGAAATGGGGGGGGATATCACCTTAGTAAGCAGATGTGCTGAATCACATCTCAGGACAGACGATGTAAGTAGATTGCCCTTTAGTAACAGGGCCATATTTTGCAAGAAAATGTTAAAAAAAAACCAGTTATTTATGGGAAGAGTGATCAAACACAGTGGCATAACTGTTTAGTACTTTTGTGGGAATTGAAAGTATTTAGATGCTTAATTGATGTGAAGCTTATTTGATATTTCTTTAACGTATTCTAAACTGTGACCCTCATAAACAGTTACTTTGAGTAACTAGACAGAGGACAGCTGTGTTGATGTGCCGGTGACCAGCTCTGAAATTGCTGACCTCAGCAAAGCGTTGCCTTATTGGCAAACTGGTCAAGGAGGCAAGGAATGTTTTGTTTTCTTTCTCTTTGTATTACATTGTAAAAGTGGGGAAAGATTCAACATACAAGCATTTTCTTTAATTCTTTTGTCTGTTTTGATGAACTCATTGGTAATTTATGAAATGCGTACTTTTCCAGGTGTTTAGTTTCAGAGGGAATCTAAAGGTGAAGCAAGCACATCCTACTCAGACTCTGTTCAGTGAGGGAGGCACATCTAAAAACTAACAAAGACAATATGGTCTGCACAGGTGGATTCACTTTATGATCTGTAGGGATAAGTCCCCATCTCTGTGTGCTAAGAACTGGAAAAGTTTCAGAGTTAGGCCATTGACTGAATTTCGTCTTGGCTGATGAGGAGGAGTTAGACATGTTGATGAGAACTGTGGGTTAAATATGGAGTGTGTGTGTGGCATTGTTTATAAGATTAAAAAATAATTGGGAAAAACAATTATTTGGTTTTTCTAATGATGGCCATCATTAAGAGAAATAGAAAAGAATTAATATGAAGGGATTCTCTACAGCAATGGAAATAAATGAATTATGCCTATATGTGTTAACATGCATAGGTTTTTAAAACAAAATTTTGATGTAAAAATTTCCATATGGTATTGGAAGAGGACATTAGATGTCAGGGTTTGTTTCTTTTTGCTCTTATATTTAGATTGCAAAAGTAAGCCTCCGAATAGTGTTTGATGTTTGTGGTAGCAGAGTGGAAACTCTATTAATGTTTAGGGTTGTGTTACTCTGAAATAACTTAATTTGTCCATTTCTGGCCTGTTTCTCACCAGAGAAGCTCAAAACTGTATTTTGCTAGACCCAGGAAAGTGGTTTTATTTGTTGGGCTTATATTGGTTTCTTGTTTCTCTTTTCTCTAATGTTTCACTAAATCAGATTTGAAATTTCTGGGATTGCTTTCTTCAGTCTCAGTAAAGAGATACATAAAACCCTGGTTGTTGAAGAACTTTTGATACATATTCCAGATAATTTTTCTGAAATGATCTAAGGTGTTCATCAGTAGAGATAAATGCAGTGGTAACTGCAAGTTACAATATAATGAAACTTCCTCATTTTCTCAAATACCAACCTGACCAAAAGTAAGGATTAGATTGAAGTGCAGTGAGTGTAGATTTCCAAAGCGTAGAATCAATCAATAGATGGGAAGATTAGTGCAGGGCCAGCAAAGAGGCATGTGGTCACTGACGCCCTGCCGGCTGCACTCGTCATTTCTTCTTAGAGGAGTGGCAGTGTCTTGTCGTTGAGCTCCTCTCTCTGGTTGTCTCGTTCACTGTCTCTTCCCAGGGGGCGGTAACTGTTGTTCTATTGTTTAGTAAGTGATGCAGGTGAACATTTCAAACAACATAGAAATTTATAAAGTAGAAATGAACATACCCCTGCAATCTTCTCCTCTAGAAACAGACCAGTTTGCTGTATATCCTTTCCGATATTTAGCATGTGTGTAAAATAAGTTGAGCAAATAGGCACACTCATGTGTTTTGAAATAAGAATTAGTACTTTAAGCAAAATTCTGATAAGTAATCCTATCAATTTCTTAAAGGTAAATTGTGAATATCCTCCTAGGTGAGTCTGTCTCATCTTGTTAATGGCTATAGTAAGAGTTCTGTTCTGTGCCCTGCTACGATTAACCAGTCTTCTTTTCATAGGCACACATGAGATAGACAAATATTTGCAACTACGAACAGAGGTACAGTGAATATCCGTTTACGTCAGCACATTGCCTCAACTGATCATTTCTTCAGGATGAGTTGTTGGGGATGTCACTGCTGCGCTAAAGGGCGCTCACATTAACATTTTACATGTATCGTCAGGGAGCCTTTGAAAGGTTACACCAATGTATATCCATGTTGTGTCCCTTAACATTTTGCAGTGGTACTTTTAATATAACATGACATTGGGAGTTAAGTGAGGCAAAATGTTTATGTAATGTTTTTACAAATGAATATTAGCACTAAACATGGGACCTTAATATACACACTACTTCCAAGTTTTAATGATGAATTTCTTCCCTGGGCTGCTATCTCTGATCATAACAGCAAAGGTTTCAAAGAGAGTACTTCTGCCCCAGGTGGACGGGGACAGGTGTCTGGACCAAGGGCCGTCTCAGCCATGAGAGTGTTCTGTTAATTCTATTTCTGCATTTCCAGTAAAATGGGAGTTTACTGACAGCTTCTCCTTTCCTGAGCTCTTCATTTTGATTTATCTCCTGGTTGTAGTTCATCCTCAAGTAGTTCCCCCCAATCCCAAAGGGTCTAATTTCTACCGAATGCATTAATTTTTTGCTTGCTTTGCTACCTTACATTACTTTTGTACTTTCAATAAACAATATATTTCAGTATATGTTCTTGATATTAAAGGGATAAATGAAACAATAGTAGGGGTATCTCATTCTGTCTTGGAGGCTGGTGTGAAGTTAGGATATTTTCTCTAATCCTAGTCCTTTCTCTAATATTTTCTTTAATGTTACTCAATGTAAGAAGTTTCTTTGGAGATTAGGGGCTCCCAATCTCTGGGCCTTTGCTGGTAATACAAATTTGAGTTAGTAGGTAGACATGACAATTTTAATGCAAAATAACCAGAGCAAATCTTTTGCTCTACTAACATTTGACTTGCTCCTGCCATTTGGAAGTAATTCGGTAGGCCAAATCGAATTCAGGTTGATGGAACACATTGGAAAACATTTTAAGTACATTTAAAGCTTTGCTGTTGGCTTGTTTTCTGTTGGAGTCCATTTAATTTTTCTTGGTTTTAATAATTTAACCATCACAGATTTTACTGATTAGTTTGTGTGACTTAAGAATTAACTTGCTAAGAAAAATCATCTCTCAATTTTGCAATTTATGAATAGGTGATGTTTTTGTCTTTATGTATTCTTGTAGTAAAAAGTTTTCTTTAGCTGTGACACATAGTAGGTTGCTATCAGTAGTGAGGAGTTCTTTGCAAACCTGCCTTCCAGGGCAGTGCAGACTGTTTTATGATGTAATGTATTGTTATGACGGTATCTGCTCTAGTCACTGACACTGGTAATGGCCTTCTTGCCTGGACCTGTGCTCTCAAGGGAGTGAGGCCAGATGGCTGTGTGCAGCTGCAAGATCTTCTTTTCCGCTCTTAGAGAGCTGCCGTGATTCTTTGTAACTGGTACCTGTTTTAAAATGCGATACTTCTTTATACAACAATAAATATCTAACAGAAAGATACGGAGTTCAAGACAGATGGTGACAGAAGCTAATGCAATGGAATAAAAATGGGATGCTCATTTAGCCTCTTTTATGACTGTCCCTTATTAAAGTGACTTTATATTTTGATCCCTCGGCAATCAAAATTCTAATGATGCTGTCTCTTGACAGGCAAGTATTGTACTTAAGCAATTTTACAGTGAAAACCAGTCACGAAGACAACCCACATGAATTTTTAGAAAAACCCCAAAACAACAATCAAAACCTCATCACTTTTCAGTAAAAAATAAAACAGAATAACTCCCAATTCTGAAAAAACCCCTCATTTTTGACTATGCACATGACTTTGTGACCTAGCTGTAGATAAACTTGTGTAGTTATCATTAACCTTCCGTTCTCTTCTCACTTACGGTAGACTTTTCTCATGAGGGACAGACCACGTATGTATGATTCCAGCCCCTAATATTTCATTGCTTTAATATGCTCTATTTTTATTTTTATTGCTGTTAACTATATACCTATGCTTAGGGTTTTTCTTTTTTGAAATTTTTAGGGTATATTTTAAAAGGTGTGATTAATAAATTAACCAATCTATTGAGTTTAGTATATTTCATGTCAATGATTTTGTCTAGGGTCTTACATTTTGGGGATGAGATTTATATCTGATATACCTGCATTTACATAATTTTATACATTCATTAATCTAGTTTTGTTACTACTACTAGTGTCAAGTACAAAATTTTCAAAATACTGTACAAAGTTCTCTCTAATAAAATTAAGGTATAACAGTATTTAGTGGTATGATTCTTAAAATTTATTATTGCCAAGAGTTAACCTGCTTATGGAGCAAGAATTCTGATATTTTTCAGTGCAGAATTTATATTGATATGTTTATGCAAATGCATTACTTTCTTGTAAATTAAATCATAGTTAAATTAGTATTAAATTCTTGAATTATTAGTTTTAAGTTTTGCCACTGTAATTCTTAAGTTCAGTGATATATCCTGTACGTATATAAAATGCCAATTATATATACTATAAATGTACAAGTTTAGGAAACAGTTGCTTTCTTTATAATATTCTTTCCACTTTTGAACCAGTGAATAAAGAGTCTCCGACAAACTGAAGTTTGACACTTTAAAATAAAGGGCCCGTCTGGAGCTGGCCGGTGTTCGGGATGCTTTGAGGGACACGAAATAGCCAGCATGTGGGTCTTTCTTCAGGGAAATGTTCTGAGGCAAGTCCAGGTTGATAAAGCCACCAAGTACAGGAGAGTTACCGGCACACTTTACTGAGTCTCCAGAGACAGCTCCCCTAACTGAATACTGTAGCACCATCAGCTAAAGGTTCTCCTCTCTAAAAAAATTGAACATTTGAATAAGGGTTTTCTCAAATAACTTGATTTCTACATTTTTCATTTAGATGTGAGTTGAATCAGGTACTGCCCTCTCTGACATGTTGGGCTAAAAAGCGTGTGTGAGACCCTCCCCACCCAGCAGCTTTGAGGTGCGGCTGTAGCTGTCATGCAGCGCTGGGCTCCCCTTGATGTCCTTGTTAACACAGACCAGCTTTTCTTTAGCGCGTTCTCCGAGGTGGTTGGTCTGAGGTTTTCCACTCCTCCTTTCTTTTAGTTTTAAAGAGCTTGATATTAAATACATCAAAAAACTTTCAGTTGATTTATTTAAAGTACTTTGAGTCTCTTACTTTTTCACCTTTGAAGTAATGGTAGGTGAGATTTTCCAGTAGAGTGTTACATTTACTGTAGAGATGCCATAATTTGCTAAGTTCTTAACTGATTAAACTACTTGTTCAAATGGTTGGCCTCTTTGTGGCATGTGTACTACGTGCACTTCATATTTTTCATCAAAATAGTCTATTTCCCTATTTATTGTGTAGCTCACTGTGGTCTTCTGAGTAAGACCACAGCTCGTAAGGCTATTGGTGATCCTTAGTGAACATTTTTTTTAATGTTCATTGGGTGATTTAGTGATTGATCTGTGATATTTTTGGCTTCTGGAAGCATTAATTGCCCTTTATATTTTATTCAGATCTGAGAATTGTATAATATTAAGGAATGTGAATAAGGATTTTTAGGATCAGATAACTTCAGGAGTTGAAGATAAGTTTCTCCCAAATGCAGAACGACATACATCTGGCCACGTCTCTCTGATTTGCCAGTGGGCGGAGAGCAGCCTCTTGGGTATTGAAGTCTAGGAAAGTAAAGACCCCGATAAAGCACAAGGGGGACGGAAGGGCCATGGAGTTTCTGCGTGTCATCGAGAGGTGCCTCCCACAGGTGCTTCCCATTCGCATTCCAAATCCGTGTCCCGTGAGTCACTGTAGACACGCCGTATCGTGGGGATTTCAGGGTGGTAAGTGCCCGAGTAAACGCCATGTGGGAGAGTGGTACACGGGCACGTGAATGGCTGTTCTTCTGGGAAGCTGTTTCTTTTGTTTAAGACATGACCCCACACCTTTATTTTGGTGCATCTGGTCCTCATTAAATGTTCCTAGGGATAAAATGCTGGAAACAGATATATGGCTATAAAAGTATTAGATTAGTGAGGTTTTTTTGTATGTAAGCTTCACTTTGGAATGAGCCATTTCATTACAGTTTTTTTGTGAAATGTATCATTTCTTTGTATTTTTTATGAATAGGTGTGTGAAAAAATGAGAAAATTTGAGTAATATCATATATTGGGGACCAATTTGTTTATTATAGTGAATTGCCTTAAAATTCAGCTTTCCTAAAAATGTTAAGATAAAAGTATAAGACAGATAGCTGGGCACCTAGAGTAAGTAGGACCGACTATCTTAACTTCATGAACAGGTGGGACCTGCTAGCCCTTGCACAGGTAAGGACAGGGTTTCTTCTTGAAGATTTTAAGTATTAGGTATCTTCTTCCTTTTCTGATAGGGTAGATTTCTGACACCCGTGTTCCTATTCCCTAGCCTCGTGCCAGTAGCAGACAAAATCCAACTGCTCACATAGTCTTTACATAGTACCAGTCGGGGTTTCCTCTGGGCTCAATTTCCACAGCCATTACCAACCAGTTAGTGTTCACAGAAATAAGATCTTTTATGCCATCCCTTCTGAGCTGGCACTGAGCCACTTACTTAACAGCAAAGCCATGACCATGACATCAATATCAGTAATATGTTTACTGCTAGAGCTTCATTGCCATAAAGTCCTGTGAGTAGGATCTGCTGTACTCTTTCCCCTTTCATGTCCCATAAAGGTAACACAATGCTTGTCAAGTAATTAGTAATCTGCAATGCTTGTTTATAAATGTAGCACAGTGCTTGTCATGAAGTAAGTACTGAGAAAACATTTGGTAGCTCTAAGATTTGAGATATTAATGAGATTTTAAAAAGTCCTCACTGTAGATGTTCCTTTAGCAGCCCGATCACTGTTGCTGATAGAAATTGACCTGAAGAGAAGGGAACAAAATTTGAATGCCTGTCCTTTGCAGGATGATGTGCTACGAGCTTTCCACACATTCATTCACTTAATTTTACCAACATCATTGTGAGATATTATTTCAAATTTAGAGATGAAGGAACTGAGATTCACAGAAATAATTTGGTCAGGTCACATTGCGTGTAAATGAAGAATCACCATTTGAACTTCAGCCATCAAATTCTTTTTCAGTTTTAAAATAGACATATGGTGCCTTCTCAGTTTTCTAAGGCTACATTATAGTCCATCTTATGAATGTTTCTGTGGTCCCTGAAATACACAGAGTTCCCTTAGGAATGATTTTTTTTTAACTTGTTTCATTCTCCAGTGGGAACAGGGAATTAGGATCCATGACTGTTACTTTCTGTAAGAGACCGATGGGGACAACCAAACAGAGAAGATGGTGAAGCCTGGAACTAGTTCTGAAGAAGTGAGTGGCAGCAGGAAGGACAAAACCCCAACAGGGAGGAGTACAAATGACCCTGAAAATGGAAATATTTTAAAGAGACAAATGCACCCAACTGAATAAACCCTATTTGGAGACTATGGCACAACCTGTGATTCTTTCTCAGATCATTGAATTCACACTAATCAGATTTTCATTCCTTAGGGAATATTTCTACTATAGCACTTGTAACATTTTCTTGCAGAATTATTTCACCCTTCTTTATAATAGTTGCTTCTGAAAGTGTGAGTCAGCCATGACGTCCTGCAAACCTCTTTGCCTCAACCTTTTTTCTTTCTGTACAAAGCTCATCAATGGATTACTTCTGTACTACTTCCTACATAGAGAATCCGGCACTGGACTCTCTTTAATTGTGTGTTCTAAATTCATATGTAGCACACAATGTTTTTGCTATTATGTTCTTCAACTGTATTGGCACTGTTAAAATACATTTTTCTATATTATCTTAAAACTTTTAAGCAACTGGAAACTACAAGTTAATTTGTTTATCCAGCCTAGTTTTTACCATAAATGATGCATGCTTACAAAGAATTACTTTCTGGGACTACCCAGGGAATTAAATTAAAGGAACTTTAAAAATAAACTGTCTTACTGTGTAGAAGAGTCTACTTTTGTTTACATAGTTCCCCAGGTTTTTTTGTTTTTGTTTTTGTTTTTTTTTTAAGACTGTGTATGTGGCGGGGGTGGGGTATAGAGAGCAATATCACACACAAACATATAACACACACACACATGCATCATTACATAGGAAGTAACAATAGAAAAACTGAGTTTGATTCCCTACTTAACCACTTATTATTTTGATCTTGAGTAAGTAACTTAGGTTCTCTGAACCTGAGTTTTGTTTTGTTTTGTTTTCTCTCTGTATAATAGGAGTGTTGTCTGGACCCTGACAGGCTGGGTGTGTAGTATAGTACCTGACATATTGGAAGTCCTCGTTAAATAGTTCTTTCTTGTTGATTATGAGCCCCGTATTAAGGTATGGATGATAATGCTCCATTTTAAAAATAAACTTAATTTTTATGATTTCCTTAATGAATGTGGCTAATTGTCATTGGCTCTTTATCAGTGGTGATATGTTGCCATTAGCGAGGTGGGAAGGCACAAGTTTTAATTTGGCTTCAACAGGTTTGTGGTTTTCTTTGCTTATAAAGACCATTGATGTAGTTAACGTAGTCTATTGTATACCTTCTAATGTTTCTTTGGTGTGCAAAGACAAAATTCAGAAATGATGCAGTTAACAGTGACTTGGTAATGTTTTTTTAGTGTGCACAGATGAGAGGCTTCTGAAATAGTGAGTGAAAGCCATACATCCTATAGCAATTGCAGGTACTTCTGACTCTTGGATTGTTGACTCTGAAACAGAGGTAAGTTGCTTGAGACAAGTGATACAAATGCTGATCACTTTGCTCCCTGTGGGTGGAAAGTGAATAACAGTAACTAACCTCGTATATTATAGGAATAGGTTCAGAAATGAATACGCCAAAAAAAAAAAAAAACAGTAGAAGCATTTCCTTTCGTGATTAATTCCTATTTTAGAAGTTTATAAATTTGTATATAAAATTTAAACTCCTAGAAATTTGCCTCTGACATGTGTTTATACAATACCAATCTCTTTTAGTGATTTTAAAGTAAATTTAAATATGTTAAAACTACTAGAGCTCACCATAGCTGGCGTAGCCCAGGGGATTGAGCATGGGCCTGCAAATCAAAGGGTTGCCAGTTTGATTCCTAGTCGGGACACATGCCTGGGTTGCGGGCCAGGTCCCCAGTAGGGGGCATGCTAGAGGCAACCATACATTGATGTTTCTCTACCTCTCTTTCTCCTTCCCCTTTCTCTAAAAATAAAGAAAATCTTTAAAAAAAAAACCCAAAAAACTACTAGAGCTCAATTAGAGATATTTCTGGTTCTCCCCTACCTTTAGATTGCTCTTGTAGAGAGAATTTAGAAATATCTCCTAAATTATTAGTTAAACATTTCTAATTTAAGGGTAGCAGAATTCCTACTTCAGTTACATACAGCTTCAGTATCTATTATGTCCTTTGGACTTCTCAAGCATCTAGGGCTACAAAGGTCATAAGACATGATTTTTGCCCCTGAGGAACTGAGACTGTGTTAGGAGAGACAGCCATGTGATATGGTAATTGTGGTATGTGGTCTAGTAGAGTTTCTCCAAAGGAGGGCCTGCTAGTCCCTCGGTGCCTTGATGGAAGAATCCTTGCATGAGCTGGCTGCAGTGGAACAGGAGAAATTCACTAAGAAGTGCCAGAGGAAGAAGGGTGAGGTGCATGTTTCTTTTATGCGAGGCCTGGTGATACAAAAAAGTGCCATGTTTCTGAGATTGAGTAAAGCAGTGGCTTCTCAAATTCGTCTTCATCTTAGAACTATGGAAGAAATACGTTAAGAAAATTACTGATTCTTAGGTATTCCGTTCCAAGTAGGAGATAAATGAGGTATCTCCTCATTTATAATTGTCTCCGCACTGTACAGGACTTGTGCCTCATTTAAATTTATTCCTAGGTGTTTCATTTTTTATACAACTGCAGATGGGATTGTTTATTTCTGATATTTCATTACTGGTATATAAAAACTCAACCGATTTCTGAATATTTTGTGCCTGTTACTGGACTGAATGAGTTTATTAGCTCTAGTAGTTTTTGATGTAATCTTTAGGGCTCTCTGTATCCAGTATCATGTCATCTACAAATAATGACAGTTTTACTTCTTCCTTTCTAGTTTGGATCCCTTTTATTTCTTCTTGTCTGAATTCCATGTCTAGGACTATGTTGCATAAAAGTGGTGAAAGTGGACATCCTTGCTTTATTCCTGATTCATTATTCCTTATTCCTAAGGAATATGTTTTTAGCTTTTCACTGTGGAGTACGATGTTAGCTGTGGATCGGTCATATACAGTCACTACTGTGTTGAGTAGATCAATGGAACAGAACAGAGAGCCCAGAAATAGACCCACACCTATATGGTCAAATAATCCATGACAAAGGAGGCAAGAATGTACAATGGAGTAAAGACAATGTCTGCGGTAAATGGTGTGGAAGCTGGACAGGTAACATACAAAACAGTGAGACTGGACTGCTTTCTTACACCATATACAAGAGTAAACGCAAAGTGGGCAAAAGATTTAAATGTGAGACCTGAAACCGTAGGACTCCTAAAGGAAAACATAGGCAATAAACTCTCTGACATTGCTTTTAGTAATGTTGGTCATATATATATCTATATCTTGCTATATATGATATATCTCCTCAGGCAAGGGGAAAATAAACAAATGGACTACATACATTAAACTAAAATGTTTTTGCATAGCAAAGGAAACCAACAAACAAAACAGAAAGACAACCTACCAATGATACATCCAATAAGGGGTTAATATCCAAACTTTATAAAGGATTCATACGACGTAACACCAAAAAAAGAGAATAAATAAATAAATAAGCAATCCAATTAAAAAATGGGCAGAGGCCCTGGGCAGACATTTATGCAATAGAACATGCAGATGGCCAGTAGAGAGATGAAAAGATGCTCAATGATACTAATGATCAGAGAAATGCAGATTAAAACCTCAATGAGGTATCACCTCATGGCTGGCAGTGTGGCTATCATCAATAAATCAACAAACAACAAGTGTTAGTAAGGATGTGGAGAAAAGGGAGCCCTCGTGCCTTGTTGATGGGATTGCAGACTGGTACAGCCACTGTGGAAAACAGTATGGAGCTTCCTAAATTTAAAAATAGAACTACCATATGACCCAGCAATTCCACTTCTGGGTATCGATCTGTATAAATTGAAAACACTAATTTAAAAAAATATATGCATCCCCATGTTCATTGCAGCATGGTTTACAATAGCCAAGATGTGGAAGCAGCCTAAGTGCCCATCGATAGAGGACTGGATAAAGAAGATGTGGTACATATATACAGTGGAACGTGACTTGGCCATAAAAAGAATGAAATCTTACCATTTGCAGCAACATGGGTGGACCTAGAGGGGATTATGCTAAATAAAGTCATACAGAGAAAGACAAATGCCATATGATTTCACTTATATGTGGAATCCAAAAAGCAAAAACAAAGCAGACTCATAGACACAGAGAATAAATGATGTTTGTCAGATAGGAGTGGGGTTGGTGGCTGGGGGAAAAGGGTGAAGTTTGATTAAAAAGCACAAATTGGCAGTTACAGAATACTCACGGAAGGAAATGTAAAGTACAGCATAGGGAATATAGTCAGTAATAGTCTAATAACTATGTGTGGTGCCAGGTGACTACTAGACTTATTGGGGGAATCACTTCATAAGTTATATGTCTAACCACTATGCTGTAAACCTAAAACTAATACAATATTGAATGTCACCTGTAATTGGAAATTTAAAACAAGTCAATGTGCTTCTTGAACACTACTTTTCAAAAAATTAGCATGCTATAATTTGTCAATTCTGCAAATACTTATTGACGTATGCTGTGTGCTAGTGCCCACTTTAGGCATCTGGTGTATAGGAGTAAACAGACCACAAGTCCCTGCCCCTAAATAGCAGGCAGGCACATCAAATCAGCATATCCAAAACTGAACTCAGTGTCTTACGCACTTGTGCTCCTGCTTGTGTTCCCCTGTCTTGGTGAGAAAATTACCCGCTCACATGCTCAAAGCAAAACTTTAATGCCATTTTTGACTCCTTCCTCCATCCCACTCCTGTGTGATCACCAAGTCCTGTTGATAAGGATGCTGCGTAGCTCTCGGATCTCTTTACTTCTCCTCTGGGTTCTGCTGCCTCTCAACCAACTTCTTTGTCTATTCTCTCCTCCAATCCACTCTCGACTGTCCAACTTGAGAGAGCTTTCTAAAACAAAAGTCCTTAGCCCTTAATATTTTAAATTAATTTTTTGTTTATTAAATAAATTTAACTTATTTTTGACAAGTGAAAATTTTAGATATTTAAGGAATACAATGTAATGTTTTCAGATATGTATATGTTGTGAAGTAATTACCACAGTGCAACTAATTAGCATGTCTGTCACCTCCCATAGTGACCTTTTTTAAATGCGCAAATACTAAAGAATACTATTCCATTAGCAAATTTCAAGTATGCAATGTCTGATTATTGTCATCATGCTGTACATTAAGTTTCCAGAACTGATCTACCTGATAACTGGAAGTTTGTATCCTGTGATCAATATCTCCCCTTTTGCCCCTCCCCCGCAGCTTTTTGGTAAACATCATTTTACTCTCTGTTGCTATGAATTTAACAATTATTTCTTTTTCTTTTTTTTTAGATTCCACACATAAATGAGATCATGCGATGTTCATCTTTCTGTGTCTTGCTCATTTCTCTTGTAATATTTTCCAAGTTCATTCATATTGTCACAAAGGTCAGGGTTTCTTTCTCCTTGAAGACTGAAAAATATTCCATTTTGTGTGGGTTTCTGTACATGCTGATTTCAAGCACAGTAGATTAATTTTTCTTCTTTTGACCTTAATGTAAATAGAACCATTCAGCAGACTGTGCATAAGTTTCTTTCCCTCACTTTGTATTTATGAGATTCCTCCCTCTTGTATTTATGAGATTCTTCCCTGTTGTCGCCTGTTAAAACTTAGAGGGCAGTTTAAGATCAAGTTCAGCCTTTGCTAGCGAGGGTGGTGGTGGGACCTGGTGTCTGGCTAGAGCAGAGCAGAGCAGTTATCGTTGTTATCATCCCATCCCCCTTTTTTTATCCTCTTGTAAAGGGAAACCAGGCTTTTCTTGGTGTTTTTTATTTTTATTTTTTGGCCCATATCCATTGGAATTCTCGGATTGCCAAGAATAGATGAGGCCCCCCCCCCCCAAAAAAAAAACCCACCCAGCAAACTCACTGCCATGGTATGTATGTTCAGGTCCCGAGGTCTGTAGCCTCTCCTCCTCCTTGATTCCACTTTTGCAAGCCTTCTTATGCTTATTTTTTATATGATGACCAAGGTTTTCAGCTGTCTGTAGTGGAGGAATTAGGGAAGAGCATGTCTATCGCATCTTATCTTTCTGGAGGTGGAAGTCTATTTTACCTTTGATATCTGCTCTGACATCATTAAGGAAAGTAAAATGAAATATTTTATGCATATAAGGTCAATTAACAATGAATGTATTTACCAAAACAAGGACTTTTAACCGAAGTTAATGTTAGCTACAATATAACCTCACGTGATTCTGTTTATACTAAATACAAACTGAAGGACTTGAACCCTGTGTAAATTTAAATTCCTATGTTTAATTGCAGAATCTTTTAGCTGAAAAAGTAGAACAACTGATGGAATGGAGTTCCAGGCGCTCAATCTTCCGAATGAATGGCGATAAGTTCCGAAAATTTATAAAGGCACCCCCTCGAAACTATTCTATGATTGTAATGTTCACGGCCCTTCAGCCTCAGCGGCAGTGCTCAGTGTGCAGGTAACCAATGCATTTAAAGTTTTTAAAAACTACTATCTCATGCTTACATATTTGTTTCATTAGATTTAATATCAATGTATACCATAGAATCAAAAAAATTATTCAACGTTGTAGTCACATATAACTATGAGCATTTAAAAGTGAGCTAAAAATCATTGTATTCTAGAAAATGATATTGAGAGGCCAATATTCTTTAATTGTGTAAAATATTTATTGACCAATTCCACATATAATCACGAAAAATATTTGTTACCTCTATGTCCTATACCAAGGAAAAAATGTGATAGAACTGCATTTGAATATTGCCTTGTAGCTCATCTAATTATATCTTGTAGACAGTGAAGGAGCCCCCTTAGACATAATCTGTTTTAACAGTTTAGTAGAGAGGATGTGCTTACTAGGAAGTCCATTTAGTTTTAGATCCCTTCAGTGATTAGAACTTGCTTCCTGTGAAGTAGAAGTAAACGATTCGGGAGCATGAAATAGTTTTTAGTAGGAGCATACTAAACAAAATTTTGGACAAGTAAAAGTATAATACATGTAGAATACATGCTGTTTTTGATTTAAACTTTTTAAAAAATGTTGAGATAATTGTAGGTTCGTGTGCAATTGTAAGAAATAATACAGACAAATCCTATACCTTGGACTTATTGTCCTACAATGGTAGCATCTTGTGTAACTGTAGTACAGTATTACAAGCACGGTGTTGGTAGTGCTGTCGTCAAAATACAGAACAGTTCCATCCCCATAAGAATCTTCCTTGTTGCCCTTTATCACCACCTCCCACATCCATTCCACTCCCCAGCTCCAGAATTAGTTCTCCATTCTGTATTTTGTCAAGTCTGTTAACGTAAATGGAATCATAACCGTGTAGGATCTTTGCAATTTGGCTTTTATTTACTTCTTATAATTCCCTCAAAATCCATCTAAGTAGTTGCATTTATCAACAATTTCTTCTTTTTTTATTACTGAGTAATATTCCGTAGCATGGATGTACGACAGTTGTTTTTTTTTAACCATCCATCTGTTAAAGTACATCAACATTATTTTTAGTTTTTGGCTATTACAAATTCAACTGCTACGGCATTTCTTGTACAGGTTTGTGTGTGAACTTAAGGTTTTGTTTCTCTGGGATAAACACAAGAGTGTGGTGCTTGGGTTGTATGGTGGTTGCATGTTCAACTCTATTAGAAACCGTCTACGTGTTTTCCAGAGTGGCTGTGTCATTCTGCATTGCCACCAGCAGTGTATAAGTGAGGTGATTTTTATGTGTCCTTACCAGCATTTGGTGGTGTTACTACTTTATTTTAGCCATTTTGATAGGGATGGAGTGCTAGTTCATTGTGGTTGTATTTTGCATTTCTCTTAATTGTGGGGGGGGCTCCGCCCTCAGAGCCCTCCCATCCCCCCGCATCCACCATGGATGAAAATAAGTCTACCAAGGCATGATCTGCTTGGGGAGGAAAGGTGGCTGATCTATCAAAGGAGAAGGGCCTTGAGCCTGTTCCTCAATGGGCTTTTATTTGGTTTAATTTGCATAGGGATACAGGGCATACATGTAAAGCTCATCAATCATTGTCAGGCAGAAATGATCAAATAATAGACAACATTCAAAGAACTCTGAGGGCTTATTTTGAGTCAGGGTCAGATAGCCAAAGGGCCATAAAACTTTGGGAAACAAACTCATTTTATCCTTGGACCCTTATCATTTAAATTGAGGGCATTCTTAGCAAAGGAGGTTTCACAGGATTTTATGCATTCTTTCTTAGGCCTGATGGCACCAGGGAACCACCCTTTCCAGCACAGGGCTGCACCCACCTCTGGCATGGTTTCAGGCTTAAGTCCAGCAGGGGAAGTATGGCAGCCAAGAGATTAGGAGATTTCTTGCAGACAGAATGAGGACTCAAGCTATGTCAAAGCCAAGGCGTGAGGGTCCATCACCCCTTTTTTCTATATCCCCCCAAGTCCTTCCCTGAGGGACCCTTTGTGACCATGCCTGTCTTAAGTTGTCCCTCCTTTGAGGAATCTTACCTGTCATTGGCTAACCAGTCATCTGCCCAGGGCCAAGCAGGGTGAAGTGAAAGGGGGCAGAGGCAGCGCCCCTACAAGGAAGATAAGCTTTGTTTCCTTAATGGCTTATGGTTCCAAGGTCTTCTTACTCAGACTTAGCCATGGGGGGTTACAGCTTCTGAAACCAGGCAGGGCAGTTCCCAACATCTAATGACTAATGGTATTGAAGATCTTTTTATGTGCTTATTTCTCTTGTTGAACACTGTTTCTTGTGCTTATTTGTCATTGCGTATCCTCTTCAGTAAAATATCTGTTCATGTCTTTTGCCAGTTACTAATTGGATTTTTTTACTGAGTTTTGAGAAGTTTTTATATATTGTAGATTCTAGTTCTTTGTCAGATATGTGGTTTTCAAATATTTTCTTCTAGTCTATGCCTTTGTTTTCATGCTCAAAATGGGGTCCTTTGAAGATTTTAATTTTTATGAGGTCCAATTTATCACTTTCTGCTTTTAAAATTCTCCCTTTTCTTGTCAGATTGAAGAAGTCTTTGCTTAGCTCTAGATCCCCAAATTACTTCCTATGTTTTTTTCTAAAAGTATTACATTTTCATTTTGATCTGATCTTGGGGAGAAAATGTTCAGTCTTTCATCAAGTATGAAATAACAGTAGGATTTTTATAAATGTCTTTTATTAAGCTGAGGAAGTTCTTTCTTCATAGTTTTCAGAGAGTTTTTATTCTGAATGGGTGTTGACTTTTGTCAGTTTTTTGTGTGTATTGATATGATTTTGCTGCTTTAGCTTGTTGATATGATGGATTACATTAAATGATTTTCAGATGTTGGGCCAGTCTTACAATATGGAATAAATTCTACTTAATTGTAGTATATTATTTGTTTTACATATTGCTGAATTCTATTTGCTAATATTTTACTGAAAATTGTGCATCTAAGTTTATGATACATATTGATCTTATCATTTTTATGTGTCTTTGTCTAGTTTTGGTACCCGAGTAATATTGGCCTCATAAAGTGAGTTGGCAAATGTTTCCTCCTCATTTATTTTTCTGGACGAGATTGTGAAAAATTAAATTTTAGAAGATTGTGCTACTACTGCTTTAAATGTTTGAAAGATTTCTCTAATAAAACCATTTGGGCCTGGAGATTTTTTCTCAGGAGATTTTAAATTACATATTCTACTTCTTCAGTGTTTTAAGCACATCTCAGCTTGTCTGTTTCTTCTTGGCTGACCACTTGACCACCATTTCTTTTCCAGAACAATTGCTTTTTTGTGTGATGGCTGCGCATCCATACTGTGCATGTCGCATATTTGTATGGAGACTTTATTTAGCTTTCTAAATCATTTTGAACTTCAGGGGGAACTGAAGTTTCAGTGACCTGGGTCAATGAAAAAAAAAAACAAACAGTTTTATTCATGCGAGCTTGCAGAAGGGAAATTTCAGTGTCTTGAAATTTTCAAGAAGGACCTTATCACAACCTAATAATGAGTATATATTGAGGCATGGCCAGAAGTGGGTAGAGAAGATGGTGGACAAAAGTATTTTGAAAAACAGCACTTCAGATGATGCTGGGTTCCCCTCCTACCAAGTGTGAGGACCAGTACTCAAGAGGGCATTCATTAAGACTGTTGTAGAATAGGGCTAGTGCATGTGGATAGGGGGTCCATGTGGCTTAAGGGGTGCTGTGAAGGCCTATGCAGGCAAAAATACCACCTTAATTGACATTTTGGTGTAAGAGTTCAGTTTCTCCTAGAAATACAGAATGTCTCTGGGCATGCCATAATACCATATGTATTTTAGGAAAATCATTTGCTTGCTCCAAAAAATGGAATACATTGATTTCCTATATTCACCACTACATGAAGAAATATATTTGTTTGATCATTGCATTTCTGGCAGGTATATCCTAAAAATACTTTATTATCAAAGTATTTATTTCACAGTTACATATAATTGTATGTATTCTGATAACATTAACCAAAATATACTATGATGAAGTCATACATCCTTTAGGTGATATGTTACTTAAAGCATTGTGTTGTTAAATAAATTGTTAAATGTGGACCCTTAATTTTTTAAATAACACTTAGCTCAAAATAACTTTTGTTTGTTATTATAGCCTATTTTGTAATAAAATTTACATTTTAGAATAGTTTTAGATTTATGAGAGAAATGATTGAAGTTATTAGAGAAACTTAACATAATTGGTGGATCGAGGTGGTCGTGGGTTGTTAAGAGAAAAGAGAAAGAACAGGTGAAGCTTCAGAAGTGAGTAAAAAATGTGGAGCAGCTATGTGGTTCCCATACCCGCACATGCTGATTAAATTGTTTTGGGATGGGCCCAAGGCCGTGACATTTACAAAACTGTGACCTAGGTAATTCTAGCATGAGACCAGTATGGAGAAAGGGAAGGTACGAAGCAGGTTCATGATTCATAGTTTTTATTTATTTTCCTTGAGGAGCAATTGGGATGGGAAGATTAGTTGGATGATCATATAGCATTGGGGATCCCTTTTGAGACTAAGAATTCCCAGCTTCCTAGTGAGGAATCTGTAGAATCAAGTCATTTTCTGCCCCCGTACTAAGCAGTTTAGGAGCAAGAACACACTCTCAGTGGTTAACATGTTTGGTTTATGGGGTAGGCAAATGTTTCAAGAGTGCCATTGAGAGAGCATGTTTGAAATGTGTGACCGTGGGCTCAGCGTTGGATAGGGGGCGAGAGGAAGCCAGGGAACAGCTGATAAACTAGGTGTGATATAATTATGCTATATTTTCACAGGAGCGAAGAACAGATTTTGTGTATAAGCAGGGTGGGCTTGAAAGTTAGAAGTTGTCATAAAGGGTTATTTGATAAATAATTACTGAAGTATAACCTAGATGATTGTTGATGTTGTGGAGAAGCTTGAGGAACCGTGAGGCAGTGGTAGTATCTAGATTAAATCACGTACATATGCTGAAATTACTCAGGATGATAACGAATTGGAGAGGAAGAAAATTAAGTGAGCCAGTAGAGGGATGCCATGGAGTTTGTTCGACGCGGATGACAAATTTGTATTACAGAGTAATATAAATTTCAAAGGAGGATTTGTTAAGTCATTGTGGACGAGCAGTCCACAATGACTTACTGTGACCTACTGTTACGGAACCCAGAGAATACTTTGATCTATATGATAGTGGGTGGAGTGGATCAAAAAGATCTCAGCTAAGAAAAGGTAAAGAGCGTTGGGAAAAATCATTGAGATTGTATTATTGCATTCTAAATTAAGCCTCAACGGTAGTTGTAGATTCACTGAGAAAGACGCCCTACCATAGCAGCCATCCATCTGTCCATGCATCCCTCCCTCCCTTCCTTTCTTCCTTTCTAAACCTGAATTAAATCCTAGGTCCTTCTGTGTCAGTGGTCTCTCGGGCCATTTTAAAATAAAAATGCTATAATTTTTATAATTCTGTAGAACCATTGTAAAGTTCATAGCTATACTTTTAAAATCTTAGTGCTTTTGTTTGTGAGGTTTTCTGCTTTTTCCTTTAAGACATTTTCTTCCAGAGTTAACTCACACTTAGATTTTTCCATTGCTTTTAGGTTGTTGATGAGCTATTGGCTTCCTTGTAAGCCCTCTTAGCAAATCATTTCAGTTCCTCCTTCACACAAACTTCAGAATTTAATTCTCACCTTCTTCAGTGCTAACATCATACTCCTGGGCCAAATAAAGCTGTTAATTAAGACTACTCGATACAATTCTCACTTCCCTCCCGTAAGTGTTAGCTCCAACTTCCTTTATCAAACTGTACTAAGGAGAATATTACCAATAATTGCCAAATCTTTTAGATGTATTGTGCCACAGTTACTCATCTTTTGCAGAAGTCACAGAAAATTCTAAGAACAAAATATCCTCTTCTGAGGTTATTACTCTGGATCAATAAATGTAAGAAAAAAAGTCCAGGTGAAAGAAAATAAAAAAGTACATGTACAATAAAGCAGGATGCGTGCATAACTGAAGTTTTGGTGAAGTCTTGGAGATTAACATATTATCAGACTTAAATGAAAAAAATTAGTAATTATACATGTAAAAGCATTTTAAAAGGGAGGGTGAATAAATTATTAGATTGACATATTACATGTTAACTGGCTAGCATCCTTCCTTCTCTAACTAAATAAAGTTATTGTTTACTATGCGTGAATATTGGGAGTTCTATGTTGTCATGCATATATTAATATATATGACACATATATGACATATATATATAAGCTCATGTCATTTTCACTATTATAAAGGTTAAGTCTGAAAAAATCCATTTTATAGATGAGAACATCAAAGCTGAGAGATTCTATGATTTATCCAAAGTCACAGCTAATACCCGTCAGGGCTGGGATTTGCGACTCCAGAGCTAATATAGTTTAATGCTTTTATTAAGTGTCCACATTCATCATTGCCTTTACCCTGTGAACTGTAATTTGCATTTTGCTTTTGCGTTTCTAATTAAGAGTATTAATCTTTTAGGGCAGGGATCCATCAGCCAGCATTTATTAAACTCATTAGATCATGAAAGGCTTTTATTCAGAGTAGCATCGCATAACAGGGACTGGTGAGTTGGAGATAGCTGGCCACAAAAACTGTGTGGAAAAGAGCTCATCAGCCTTTTGTTTCATTAAAGCAAGGTCATATTCTTATGAGATTAGATTTTAAAGTGAGCACATAAGGTGAAAATTGTGTATAGATAAAATTACCCTTGTACATCACTTAATGCTCTTGTAAGTGCTTGGTAAATGGTTTTGGGACTACAGCCCTTATCATTTCCTCTATTCCTTAGATAATATTTCTCTGTGGCCTTAATTATTGTCACCCTAGTAGGCCTGGCTCCGTGAACAAAAGGCTTCACTTCTGTCAAAGGCTGGCAAACTCCCATGGCATTCACACGTTCTTTGCCCGGCTTGGATGATACGTGGGACTGTTTCAGGCTTGACTGAATCCATGACCAGTTTAACATAAAGGATGCTCTAGGGTCATTGCTGAGCTCAGTGAAGTTTATTATTTTTTAAGTTGAAGGCATATGATATAACCTCACTGTATTAAATGTTTTCCTAGTCTCTTGCTGAGATTGGATAACCCCAAATCTTTCACTGCTATTAGGGTGATGATCACCACGTCTCTGTGTTGTTTAAGCCTGTCTTTCTTCCTTGGAATAAGTTATTGGGGAAGGTGACTGGATGGGAGGGGTACTTAGATCATGTGACTGTCCTGTTTCTCATTGCCATTTTAGCCAGGGATGGTAGCGTCCATTGATCATCTTTGCCTGAACTTAATATTGGTGATTGTGAATTGATGGTGTTTTAAAAATTCTGTCATCCCTTCTACATTAATTCCTTGAGTACTCAAAAGAGAAAAGTAAGGTAGGAAAAGGTAGGATGGGTATAGTATTTCAACTCAAAGATTTTTGTTTTATTTACTGATCTGTTATTATGATTATTCTTCATGGTTCAAGTCTCCCTTAATTTGACCTGTTACAACAAGCCTCCATTAGTTTTAACCAGATATTCCAAGCCAACTTTATAGTTTAACTGCAACAGTGACATCATAGTCTGGAAGGGTGTTGATGGTCTTAGGTGCCAGTAGTAGCCCTGACTGGAGATCATGGGCTAACATAAGCCAATTTGCTAAAAGTGGATGGGGACAATCCTTTAACTAATGTGGCCTCCTCCACAAAATAAATAGGCTGAGTTTTGGTAAGAGTCCCACGTCCAGTTTGCATTGTAGCTTCTGCTTAAAATCGTCTTCAGCCCGTGGTGGCAGATACCTCGCAGCGTCTGTGACGGTGGTGGAGTCGGGTAGCAGTGCCGGTGATCCGGGCAGTGCTGGCTCCCTCGGCAGCTGGATTCCCACTGCTCTCATCAGATGATGGGGCTTTGCTGTAGGCATCTACATCAGTGACCCACTAGTGACCACTTGGCAGGCATGATTATATTTCACAAAGGAGCAATGTCCTCAAAGAGGGGTACCTCTAACCTGCCAGACTGTTATATAGTCTTCCAAGTTGAAGTCCATATGAGGGGGGACCCCCCAAAAAACCCCAGAATTATATTCCCCTGCTAGGTGAGTACTTTAGGAACCCATCTGTATCAGTGCACCAGCTGGTGTTGTGAGAGGCTGCGTTTGGCTTCAGTGAATTTTTTTTTGAAGACTCTTTCTTTCAACGCATCTGCCCATTTCATGATGGGTGGTTTACAAGCACACCTACCCACACCACGCTGAGTGTTCGGTAGTTTTTGACCAAAAACGGCATGACCCCCATGCTCTTCCTCTGAATTTATCCGCTCTCACCCCAAGCGACTTGTTTTTTGTTTCCCCGGGTGAGAAAAGTCCTTAAAGGAAACATTTTGTCGATGTGGAAGAGGTGAAACAAAAAAATGGCAGAAGCACTAAAAGGCATGAAAATTCACTAGTTCATAAACTGTTCTGAGCAGTGGAAAAAATGTGTCGATAGGTGTATTGCATCAAATGGAGAGTATTTTGAAGGTGACTGAAGTTTAAACATGTAAGAATAAACACAATTTTTTATAAGTAAATTCTGTTTTGGGGGGGCATCTCCCCTTGTATAGTTAGGCGATTGTCAAAAGTCAATAAAACCGTAGAAAACTGTTTGCCAGAGGGAGTCACGGTCAGAAATCCGAGGGCTGCCTTGAGCTCTGCCCAGTGCACAAGTGCTGCCTCTGCCCTGACGTCACGCAGCGGTTGCTGAGGCCAAGGCGCCACAGCGCCCCATCAGACACCCTGAGATCTCAGCTCAGGAGAAGCAACGGGCCACCAGGCCTAGACATTTAGGATAACCTCTGTGAAGTGAGGGCCACACTGAGCCACTGGCTTTGTTTCAGTTCCTGATGGGGGATAAGTGTTCCCCCAAAGGCTTACTGTGTTTTTCTTTAATGTAAAACCGACAGGCTGCCCTGCCCAGGTCAGCTGCCTTCCTGAATGATACCACTTCCGTTAGCCAGTGAGGTCTGTTAGACCCTTCTCCCTTATCACCCACTCCTAAAATAGGGAAGTCAGGTATTTACTTGTGCTTGGTAGCCATGTGTCCAGAATTCAAATGACTGTTGATAAGTGGAAGACAACTCCTGTTCCTCTCCTATAATAGTTCCCAGTCAGCCACATAATCAGCCAAAAGACTGGTAGTTTGAATGGGTCCTTAGGCTTTTATGGCCCCGAAGGCAGGTCGTAGGCCACGGCCTGCCCAACCTGATCCTGACTCAAAGGACTCTGATTTATGAGTTGCTCTATGCACCTGTCGAAGAAGACCCCTCAAACCAGGGGATGCACCTACTTCGGTATTTGAAGAGCCCACCTAGGCCGCGGGCCTTCATTGTGGTGACGGAGACTGAAGAGAGAGCAGCTTTTCTCCGACTGCTGGAGACACTGAGCGTCCCGAGTGCACTCACAGAGCCTCGGCAGGTTTTATCTGCTGCTCTCGAGAAATTGACGCCAGCTTCATTTTCTTCCTTTGCATGTGATTTGCCTTTTTACCTAGAAGGCAACATGCATTTTTCATTAGAATCTAATAATTTTTCTGCACTGTGTCTCGGAGTTGACTCCTCTGGGTCACGTTCTCCAGATACAAGGTGGGGCCTTTTGATGTGTAGATACAGGTCTTGTTTTATTTCCAGAAAGTTTTCTCGGTGTGTCTGTTTCATTGTTCTGTTTTTCTGTTATGGGGTTCCAATTGTCCATGTGTTTAATCTTTCTTGTCTTTTATATCTATTACCCCTTCTGCCTTCTTTTAACTTTCATTTTCTTACCTGTTTTTAATTCCTTTTCTTAGTGTGCTTTATTACATTTTCAGTCATCTGTGTTCTTTGAGTACCTGTAACGCCGTGGCCACGTCTGCTGGCACTGGGTGTTTTGCTTTGTTTTGTTTCTTCCTTCTGTTGGTTTCCTGCGTCTCAACTTTCCCATGACATCTTTCTGTATATTACTTCTATTTTGATTTTTTTACTTTCTTGAGATATTTTATGTCTTCAAATGCTTGTTTAATTATACTTAATTCAAGTTGGAATATTCTGTTTTATTTTTCTTTTTTATGGTTGTATTTTAGGAAAATTTTTCATTAATTGAAGAATTTGGATTCTTTTATTTTCTTCTTGTAGTAGCTTTGTATGAATATTCCTGGTTATTTGCTGCTCTTTAATTTTTTTTTTTCTTCCCTAGAAAGACCAGAAATAGTAGTTTATATGTGGAGGTGTGGTTAGACTTTTAAGTAGCCTAGTAGTTTTTACATTTAAGTATCCTTTTCTGTTTATGAAGTGGAATAGGTTGAACACAGGAGGCCCTTTCCTTCCTTCCTTCCTTCCTTCCTTCCTTCCTTCCTTCCTTCCTTCCTTCCTTCCTCCTGGGAGTGTCTTTGATTCTGAGACAATTACATGTTTCGGTAGAGCCTGTACTTTCCATGACTTGTCTCTCCCCTTTCACTGTGCCACCAGGCCTCCAAGGCCTGCATTTCTGCCTCTTTAAGTCCCCTCCCTCTCCCTGCAAAGGCTGCTCTGTGTGTTCTGTGTACATCAGAGCCCCTTCTTTGTACTGGCCAGCAGCCACTGTTCTTACCACCTCGTCTCAGCCCTGTTCCCGGGATTTCCCAACTCAGGTGAGATCTTTTCTCTCTGAGGTGATTTCATTCCCCCTTGCATTCCACCTCGATGGGATTTCTCTTCTCCTCTTTTCCTTTTCCACAGTTCCCACCTTACTTTCTGTTCTTGCATGTGTTTCTGTGGTTACAGATGATAATTTTTCCACTTTTATATACTTTTACCTTCTGTATTACTGTTTTTATCCTAGTTATGTTATAGGCATCAACAGTTTTGTTTGTTCTTCTTGTAGCCTCGTTAGTTTTTAGAAACTATTAAGTTGTCATTGTTCTACAGAAACTCAGTAATTTTGGGGGTAGAGTTTTAGTCTTAGTAGGAAAATTTGGAGCCTGACCGTAAGTTAGAAAGTTCTTTGAAGGGAAACTGTTGGACCAGTATGAGGATAATGATGATGTGTAAGTGCTCGACCACATGCAGGTGAGGGCTCTGCAATTTCCAAGTACTTCCTAGGATTTCATTGAATGAAATGAATGTGAATACTACATATTGGAGAAAAACACATTGAAAAGTTCCTTATTACAGTTGCAGAAGTAAATAGGCTCGAACATAGCATTTTATTTTTTTAAACTTACATTATTCATAAAGGTTACAACTGAAACAATATAATTACTTTTGAATATAGAGTCTTGATAGCTATTCTCAAGCATTCAAACTGAAGATGAAAGTTTCTACATTTTACCTTGAAGCTAGGAATATTATTCATACAGATAAATATATGTTCACAAATTCCTATAACATTCATGTTATTTTTAAGCATTTGTCCTTGATTGCCCTAATTTTACAGTGCAGGGTGAGACAAAGTAGGTTTACAATCGTTCGTATGGAAAATAACATAATAATTTATAAGCAATAAAACAAGAATAAACTCTGTGCTCCACCTACTCACAACTGTGAGCCTGCATTTTCCCACCCTGTAGTGTTAGTCATTGGACATGTTAAGTAAGGGTTTGTGTTTATCATGGCCCCAGGTGTTCATCCCTAAATAATTTCTCTTAGATGCACAGGAGGCTGGGTCTCACAGGAATGAAGTCGTACATTCCAACACTCTGTCAGGTAAAACAGCTTCAGACTGGTCCCTTCTTTGTCTCTGAAGACAGTAAAACCTAGTGAGAACTTGCCTTGCTGCTTTTATTTATCAGACAACAGTGGCTGTAATGAAAGGGTGCAGAAACCAGTTACCATGCAGACCTGAGATCGCCCTCCTGAGAAGGGCGTGTACCTGATGCTTTTAACACCAAAAATCAGTGAGACTGGGATTGCTAGTGTTGCCAGGCCACGGAGGGAGAAATAAACTGAAGGTATCGGTGACTTTGCCAAGTTCATCCACTGAGTGTGGAGCCAGTGCACAGTCCAGATTTCAAATGCTGTCTCTATTCTTTCTACTTGGACAAAAGCTAATAAGCATAGTATGACATTTGGAAATTATATTGAGAGTTTTATGGTTATTTTTATATTTGTTTTATTTTACACCAAATTATTATACTTCTGTACCCTTCTTTCCTTTCTGAACATAGACTAGTGTGTGTAATTTGTAGGGGGCACACTGCAGAATCAGATGAAATTACTTTATCCAAGAAGCCTCTCCATTTTTTCCAGTATTCATTTATTCCAGCTATTTTCATACTTTTGTACGTGTCAAATTTACTTGGAAAGCTGATAAAACATATTCTCATCCGTAGAAGGGTCTGGCTAATTTAACATGATAATGTGTTTAGGAATTCGTATTTTAAAAAGATAACTCACTTTCAGTCCAATTCTGCATATAATGAACAAGCTTGTTTAGAAGTTGCCACTCCATCCTAACAACAAGCAAAATGTTGAACAGACTGAAAACCAACTGTTTCTGGACCCACAGAGATCCAGTTGGGAGAGGACGGTGAATACAGGCCATCACTCTTTACCAGAGCAGAGACACAGAAGCGGAAGCCGCTGTGGGAACCGGGGCTGGGGCGGGAAGCCCTGGACTGGCATCGATAAGCCACTGGAAGCTCTGTGTGGACAGCTGTGAGAGCTAAACCCTTCAGGGCGGTCCACTCATGGGGAGCCCCTCCCTATAGAATTGTAAAATGTACTCCAGGGGCTCGACCGGATTCCAGCAGCAGATGGCAGAGAAAAGTCCTTGAGGGGGAAAGGAATCATTTTGAAATGCAGCGGAGCACTGTTCCTTTTTAAAATATTTATTTATTTCTAGAGAGAGGGGCAAGGAGGGAGAAAGACAGGGAGAGAAACATCGATGTGGGGTTGCCTCTCGCGCACCCCCTACCAGGGACCTGGCCCTCAACCCGGCATGTGCCCTGACTGGGAATCGAAGCAGTGACCCTTTGGCTCTCAGGCTGGCACTCAGTCCACTGAGCCACACCAGCCATGGCCAGAGCACTGTTCTTAAGAAGGCTTGCCTTCTGGGCAAATAGTTACCCAGACCCCGGTATGCTGAGGAATTAATCAGAGCCCGGCCGGCTGGGGAAGGAAAATACTTAACTCCACCTGACTCAGCACTCTGCAGGGGAAAGGACGTACCCACTCCAGCCTACTCCAGCCATCCTGTCCCACCTAAGAGAGGGGGGGGAAAAGTGAGAAACAATTGTGAAGTTCACTGTCCCCAGGCATAGGCTCACCAGAAGACTGAGACCTAAACCCAGAATGGTGGAACGCTGCTCCTTTCCCTGTCTCACCACTCCATCACTAATGGCCTGTTTATAGCAGTCTCTTTCCCCTGAAATATCATGTTGGCAAAAAAAAAAAAAAAAGGTACAAGACTTATCAAAAGGCAAAAATGCATACAATCTGAAGAGACAGAGCAAGCATTAGAACCAGACACAACAGGGAGGTTAGAATTATTAGAACAGGAATTTGAAATAACTATGATTAATATACTAAGGGCTCTAATGGGTAAAGTAAACAGCATTCAAGGATGGGGGGCAATATAAGCAGAGAGAGGGAAGTCCTAAGAAAGAACCAAAAAAATGCTAAAGATAAAGAACTGTAACAGAAAAGAATGCCTTTGAAGAACTTATTAGTAGGTGAGCATGGCTGGGGAAGGAATCTCTGAGCTAGGGGATTTATCAGGAGAATCCTTGAAAATTGAAAACAAAGAGAACAAAGACTGGAAAAACAACCATATCCAACGGCTGCAGGACAGAAGGAGAAGAGAGCAACAGAATAAAAACATTTGAATCAATAATGACCGAGACTTTCCCCAAATAATGTCAGATGTCAGACACCAAATCACAGACTGCGAAAGCTCAGAGAACACCAAGCAGGATAAATGCCAAACCAACCAACCAACACACACTAAAATATAAAAATACAGTAAAAGAATAAAATAGAGTTAATAAAACAGTACTGTTTACATCAGAACCTCTAAAAATGAAATACTAAGGTGTAACTCTAACATGATATGTAAAAGATTCATATTAGGAAAAAAACTACAAAACCAGTGAATAAAATCAAAGAACTAAGTAAATGGAGAGTTACTCCATGTTCAATATCGCCAAGATGTCAGTTCTTCCCAACTTGGTCTGTAGATTCAGTGCTGTCCCAGTCAAAATCCCAGCCAGCTATGGATTTTTAGGGATGCAGACAGACTGTCGGAAGTTTATGGACGGAGGCAAAGTGCCCAGCATAGCCAACACAATACTGAAGGAGGAGAACCAAGTTGGAGAAGTAACGCTACCTGACTTCAAGAATCACTATAAAGCTGTAGTAATCAAGAGAGTGGCATTCTTGAAACAGTAGATGAATGAATCAATGGAACAGGATAGAGCCCAGAAATAGACCTCCGTGAATATAGTCAGCTGGTCTTTGAGGAAGAAGCAAGGGCAACGCAATGGGCACAAAGGTAGTCTCTTCAACAGGTGATGAAACATCTAGACACCCATATACCAAAAAATGAGCCTTACACCTTTCACAAAAGTTAAGTCAAAAGAGATCATAGACCTAATATAAAATGCAAAACTCTAAAATGCCTAGAAGGTAACAAAGGAGGAAACCTACATGGCCTTGGCCATGATGGTGCCTTTCTCGATACAACAACAGACAAAAAACCCCCACAATCCTTGAAAGAAATCACTGATAAGCTGGACTTCATTTAAGGAAAACTTTCTGCCCTGCAAAAGACAGTCATAAGAGAATTAAAAGCCACAGACTGGGAGAATATATTTGCAAAGGACACACCTGATAAAGGGCCATTATCCAGAATATACAAAGAACTCTTCAAACTCAACAATAAGAACACCAACAACCCAATTTCAAAAAATTACCAAAGACCTTAACAGTCACCTCTCCAAAGAAGATACAAAAGTGGAAAATCAGCATATGAAAAATGCTCTACATTGTATGTCATCAGGGAGATAGAAATGACAGTGACAGTGAGAAACCACTACACAGCCAACAGCACCAAATCCAGACAGGGGTGTGGGCAGCAGGCACCTTCACACTCGCTGGTGGGAATGTAGGATGGTGAAGCCTCTTTGGGAGACGCTTTCTCACAAAACTAAACATACTCTTGCCATATGATCTAGCAATCATTCATCTCGTTATTTATCCACAGAAACTGAAAACTTGTGTCCATACAATAACTGCACACACATTTTCAGAGCCGTTTTACTCATAATTGGCAACAACTCCAAAGCAACCAAGATGACTTCAGTAGGTGAAGAGGTAAACTCCGGTGCATCAAACCAAGGGAATATTATTTGGTGCTAAAAGGAAATGAGTATCAAACCATGAAAAGACATGGGAGAACATTAAGTGCATATTACTAAGTGAAATGGCTACATATTACACAATTTCAGCTGTATGACATTCCAAAAAAGTAGAACTACAGAGACAATAGCGATCATTGGTTGTCAGGAGTCAGTGGTGGGAGATTAATAGCAGAGGATTTTTAGGGCAGTGAAAATACTCCGTAGACCTTATAATGGTGGACGTGTGTCATTATAATCTTGTACAAACCAGAGAACCTGCACCAAGAGTGAACTCCAAGGTAAACTCTGGGCTTTGGGTGATGCGAGGTGTCAGTGGAAGTCCACCCCGGTAAAGAAATGCCTCTTTTCTGGTGAGCAGTGTGGATAAGGGGAGAGGCTGTGCATGAGAGGGGATGGGGTATACGGGGAATCTGTTCCTTCCTCTCATTCTGTCGTAAACCTAAAACTGTTGTAAAAGCTGAGGTCCTAAATTAAAAGTATCCCAGAAGATTTTCGGTGCAAGTGATCTGGGGAGAACGCTTTGATAATTGTGTTTGTGTTCACATCTTTGTGTATCACTGTAGGTGGTGTTAAAACCTCTCTTACTGTCTGAGCTTGAATTCTGCTCTCTCCAGTAATCACTGGCCACAGGGTAGAGACAAGTCGATGAACTTCTGGGCTCATGTGAAACAGACGGAACTAGTTCCTGTTGTACGTGGCTCTGTGAACGTTAAATGACGTACGTGTAGGTTAAAGGGTTCTTGGCCCATGGTGAGTGAACGTCAGTAAGTGTTATGATGATGGTGATGCTTTCGGTTAAATGGGCAATATCTAATCTCCATCTCATGGGACACAGTTTCTAAATCTTATGTCTACAACAAAGTTCTCTACAGGCTCTTTACCACGGAAGCTAACACATAGAATTGTCGAGTAATCCTGCCGAATTTAAGGTATGAGTTAATGCTTTCCTAATTTCAACTTGTCAGGTTTTGTGATAAATGCATTAATTCATTTATTTAACAAATATTTTTGAATATCATGATCATTCCTGGGCATAGTATCTTCAACAAGATGTACGTTGTTTTAAACTTGTTCATTTGTTGTTTTGTTGTTATTAACATTATAAATGTTTCCCTAATGGACTGATGTATCTTAAGGCAAGGGCCTGTGTCTTTTTGCTCACTCTCAGCCTTTCCAAATACTGTATCTATTTATCCATTCATTCGCCTCTTAATGCTTTATTGTTAGCTCCACAAATAGTCATCAGATACATGTCGTAATCCTTATATTTATTGTATATACATAGTAGATGAGAATATTTGCCAACTGAACAGTGGATGAGTTTGTTTTCTACACTGTATGTCAGTCTTCTCAGCGTACAACCTTTAAGCTTTTGTACATTGGTGATTCCATGCTTTTTAAGGGAACAAAAATCTATTGACTCATGAACTGAGTTGAAACAATGCATGTTTTATACAATTTAGTATCTCTTGTATTCATATCCATTTTTTCCTTTAAGGTAGTATTTGAGTCACATATTTTATGTTAGAGTTGTTTTCCCAGGAAGGGTATCTGCTTAGGTCTGATAAAGGAAAATATAGATGCATAGGAAATACAGAGCATTATGAGTACAACCTCTTTATCTTACCAAGTAGTGAATTATGCAGAGTCAGTTATAGCGTGGTAGTGAGCCGTTGCCTTCTCTGCTCTTCAGAGGCAGTGGGTCTGTTTTTATATTTCATTGTATTCAGTCGGGTCCTGGGTGAGTGTAGCACAGCCGGAGAGAGAGCACTCTCTGAGCACAATCTTCCTTTGGGTTCTGTTAGCAGTCTGTTTGTTTTTTTCTCTTCAGAACCATAAGTAATAGCTGGTTCTGCTCATTCTAGATCTTTCTCTCTATATATAAATATCACTATCTACAGAAATTGATTAATTTGGGGTTTCATGAAGACATACTTTGGAATTGTGATGCAATATAGCAGGTTGGCCAAAACGTTCATTCATTTTTTTAATAGGGCTGCTCTAGTTGTCTTTAAGATGTTTTCATAAGATGGCTTAATTGTCTTTAATTTCATTTGAAACAATTTTGTTAGATTGTATTGTGACAGCTATCATATCACTGTGCATTTAAAGAAACATCAAAATTGGTGAATTTTTGTGTAGTCATATTAATATTGAAGATGGAGGAAAATAAACAATTTTTGGCATATTATGCTTTATTATTTCAAGAAAGGTAAAAATACAACTAAAATGCAAAAAAAAATGATTTGTGCATTGTATAGAGAAGGTACTGTGACTGATCAAATGTGTCAAGAGTGGTTTGTGAAGTTTCATGCTAGAAATTTCTCACTGGATGATGCTTCACCAGCAGCGATCAGATCAAGACATTCATTGAGAACAAGCAACGTTATACCACTCGAGAGATAGCCAACACACTCGGAATGTCCAGATCAAGCACTGGGAATCATTTGCACCGTCTTGGTTATGGTGATCGCTTTGATGTTTGGGTTCCACATAAGTTAAGCAAGAAATAAACCTTCCTGACTATATTACTGCATGTGATTCTCTACTTAAACGTAATGAAAACATTCTGTTTTTAAAACCATTGTGACGGGTGATGACAATTGGATACTTCACAATAATGTGGAACAGAAGAGTTTGGGGGACAGTGAGATGAACCACCACCAACCATACCAGTCCGGTCTTCATCCAAAGAAGGTGATGTGTATAAGATGGAAGGGAGTCCTCTATCAAGGGCTCCTTCTGGAAAAGCAACCAATTAATTCCAACGAGTACTGTTTCCAATTAGAGCAACTGAAAGCAGCACTTACTGAAAAGCACCCAGAATCAGTCAACAGAAAATGCACAATCTTCCATCAGGATAATGCAAGACTGCATGTTTCTTTGATGACCAGGCAAAAACTGTTGCAGCTTGGCTGGGAAATTCTGATTCATCTACAGTATTCACCAGGCATTGCATCTTCACATTTCCATTTATTTCAGTCTTTACAAAATTCTTTTGTTGGAAACAATTTCAATTCCCTAGAAGACTGCAAAAGGCACCTGGAACAGATGCCTTTGCTCAGAAAGATAAAAAGTTTTGGGCAGATGGAATTACGAAGTTGCATGAAATGTGGCAGAAGGTAGTGGAACAAAATGGTGAATATGTTTTTCAATAAAGGTTTGGTGAAAATAAAAAAAAGTCTTTTTTGTACTTAAAAGCCGAACAAACTTTATGAGTATAAAAAGCATACTTTGGAATTTTGGTATAAATCTGTTACTTGATAGGAGTTTGATTAACATTAAAAGGTAAACTATAGTTCTTAAAAATCTCTTCAAGGGCATTAAAGATAAAAATCACATTCTTCATGAGAATATATTAAATATATACAACTACAAATGAGTTAATCCCTTTTAGTTTCACATAACCTTTAAAAATGATTATAATATAAAAGTTATAGCATTTGGATTAAGTGGTATTTTTTTCTTGTCCCCATAATAAAAAATGGGAAGATTTAATGGAACAGAGGTAGCAGGGCTGTGCCTGCAGTTACTGCCTAAGCCTCCCTGGATGTTCCGGTGCAACTTGACTGCCCTCTGCAGGCTGCAGGTGAACATGTTAGAACAGTTCCAAAGGTCAGGAAATGAGGCCTCTCATATTCTCGTGAACTGCCGAAACAGAAAATGATTTTTTTCGTAAACAATGCTGGAAAATTACTTATTTGGCTGAAATATTTGGAGCATTTGTGGTTTTCAGATTTCAATTTTATTGTAGATGGCGGTGAAGTCTGAAGTGATATCTTTGCTCATTGGTCCAAGCTGACATAGACCTGTGCAAGGATCCCGTGAACTTCCTGTTTGTCACTCGTTAGGATTCTTCTATCGCCTGTTAGCCATTAAGAAGCAGGACCCAGAGAGGATAAGGATAATGGGGTTAACTTTAGAGAGCAGAGTTTATGTTACTGGGGCACATCCTTTCTAATGGGTCTTTCTTTGATACTCTAAGTAGATGTCATCAACGTTGGAATTTGTATTTCTCAGGCTCACTGAGTTATTTTTAATGACAAACAAGTCTGTTCAGTGATCCTATTGCTAGTGAATTGCATCCGTACGGAAGAAAGCCCCCACTTACCTTGTCGGTATTAAATTTTCTCTATGTATTTTATTTGTGTTGAAAAGTAATTTGCTTGGCTCCCCTGAAATTCTCTATTTCAGCTAAATGCATTCCTAAGTAGAAGAAACTTGTGTAAAAAATTTTGCTCGTTAATTTAGTCCTCTAGATTCTAAAGCAGAGTATGTAAGAAATAGGTTGTATTGTCATTTATAGTCTATTTAAATACCTTCCTGTGTCTTCACAAGTAGACCATTATAGTAACATTCTAAGTCGTTTGCAAACATTTATTTTCTCTCCCTCCAATATATTATACACTCTGTTGCCAGATATGGCTTTCTTAATTAGCATTTTGCATAATTCATTTTCTTCAAAACACTCATCATTTTTCAGTTTGCAGAATAAAGTCAAGGTCCTTTTTATCTTTCTACCAGAAGAAAGTTTCCAGTCCCTTATTTTTTTAACATGAAACTTATATTCTATTATTTGAGCGCATAATACATATTTCAGACTTGGTAGTCTTTGTTTATCCTGATTTTTTTACTTGAATATTCTCTTTCTGTCCTTTCTTGCTTACAATTTTAGTCCTTTCATTGTTTTCTGAGTGTTTTTACGTTTTACATTCGTACATTACCCAGCTGCCCAGTGCACTGCCATCTCATCCTCCTGCATATGCCACGTAGTCCCCGTGGGCTGTGATCTTGTTGTAGTACCTGTGTTGTATTTATGTGTTAGTGTGTGTCTGTTCCTCTCTCTAACAAGCATCTTAAAGGTGGAGACGTGAGGTATGCGTTCTTACTATTGCAGCACATATGAAAATGCTGAATGAATATTGATTAAGATCTAGATTCTGCTTTTGCATATGAAGTTGACATTAAGAACATGATGTTAGATGATGCTTTAGTCATTTCGACCTTTCATGTCATGATCACTATTTCTTTGACAAAGAGCATTCATTTGTGATGTTGCTTAGACGTAGAGTGTTTACTTTTTTGCTTCCTAAGATCACCAAAAAAGTAAAGCAAGTGACAAGAGACACTATCCAGGGACTTAAGTACAACCAAGTGAGCTTTTAGTCACACTCTCCAGAGTTCTGAGTCTCTAATTCAGTGACATTCAGCCTAGGGTGTAAATGATATATCAACTATTTAGGAAAGTATGTTATTCATCACCACCATCACCAAACCGCTATCAAATGCCTCTTCTGTGCCGGGTCCGAGCCACTGAACAGTCGGTGTGTAAAGGCAGACTGCAAGAACAGTACAGATGCGAGCCTAAGCTGAGCAGCCCCGCACAGTGAGGGGGTTTCACGCCAGGTATTTGCCTCAACAAGTACGGTGGGTACAGACATTTGAATGACTTCTGAAGGAGAGGCAGTTTTTCAGCAAGCTTTTGAAAGGAGGGAGGACATTTTAAGGAAAGAATTTAATGCTTAAAGAAGGAACATGGGATGTCAAAAAGCAGAGGCCCTTCTAGTATGGTTTGTTCATAGATACGTAAATAGTAGATACAAGTTGTGGCCAGGGAAGGGAGGATCTTGTCTTCTATTCTGCCCATTGTCTTTGTGATACCAGCGTTGGGAAACTTTTAAGGATTTTGGAACAGAGGATAAAGTGATTGTTGGGAAGTTAAGCTGAAAAAGTGGATGATATGGAGTACGGAGTTTAAAGGCAAAATGAATTCATTCTCTTTGACTCATCAATATGCTTTTTTTAAATAGTTCATTTAAAAAATTTTTTTCCATTACCGTTTATCCCCCCATAGCCTCTTCCACCTCCAGCCATCTCACCTTCTCTGCAATCACCACACTGTTGTCTGTGTCCATGAGTTTTTCCTTTTTTGCTCCACCCCACCAGAGCTGTCAGCTTGTTCTCTATGAGTCTGTCTCTATTTTGCCTCTTAGTTCAGTTTGTTCATTAGATTCCACATGAGTGAAATCACATGGTACTTGTCTTTCTCTGACTGGCTCATTTCACTTAGTGCAATGTTCTCCAGGTCCATCCACGCTGTCACAAGGGGTAAAATTTTCTTCTTCACTTTTTATGGCCAAGTAGTATTCCATTGGGAAAATGTACCATAGCTATTTTATCCACTCATCTACTGATACACACTTGGGCTGTTTCCAGATCTTGGCGATCATAAATAACACTGCAATGAACACAGGAGTACATATATTCTTTCAAACTAGTGTCTTGAGGTTTTTGGTGAGAAGGTATATTGGTGGGGCCACTGTGGAAAGCAGTATGGAATTACTTCAAAAAACTAAAAATGGAACTGCCTTGTGACCCACCAATTCCACTGCTGGGAATTTATCCAAAGAAAATCAATACTCTTTATCACACTGTATTATTTTCTTCAGAGTACTTACCTGAAATTTTGTGTTTACTTGTGTGAGGCCTCTCTTTCTTGCTGACATTTTTTCTCCTTGAGATCAGGGACTTTGCACATAATGTTCACACCTGCACTACTTGACACATTGTTGGCACTAATGTATATTTGGGGAGTGAATTAATGAGTGTATGAATGTATACTTACGAGGGAGTAGTAGGTCTGTGCTGGGTTCTAACATATAAGAGAAAGAAATTCAACATTATCTCTGCTGCCATTCCATTAGATACTATATATATATGGTGAATCCTAAAATTTGATTCTTTTCTTCATGTATACTTTTCCAGTTGAGGCATTTTTATTTCTTAAAACATCCTCACAAAAAAATGCCAGTTTTTGATGATTTGCTATTTTCCTAGGTTACACTTAAAAAGTTAAAAAAAATTGTGTAAAAAATTTTTATGTAAAATATTCTTATGTGTAAAAATACACCATTTTCTTCATTGTCATGCCCTGCTGTAAACACTCTTCAAGGCGGCCTTGGTCTCTAAGGTGCATTAGTATGGCCAGGTGCTCAGACCTACCCGGTGGTCGGCGCCCATTCGCTTAGGCAGTTGTTAACACCTTTTCTCTTTGAAAACCGCCGTCTGGAGTCCCTACCAGTAAGACTGCGTTCCGTGTGACAGAAAATCAGGTCCGACCTCAGGGCTGCTGGTGCTTTGAGCTCTGTTTCGATCTTAGTGTGGGAAGAGGAGCAGTGAGGCCGGTGTCCCCAGGGGGGGGGGGGGGGCGGTGTACGCTGTGCAGGCCGGGTGTGTTCATTCATTCATTCCCTGGGCCGGGGTAGTCTGGTCCATCCCGCAGCCTCTCAGCGCTCCGCATCTGCCCTTCTGCCCCTCTCCAGGCTCCCACGCCTGCTGGTCCTGCTCTCTGAAAGGGTCCTTCTCGAGCTCTTTTCAGGGACTGGGGGGTTCTCTCTCCCCCTGGGATGCAAGCTGTATGGACTTTCACTTCATCTGAGGAACCATGACCCTGCCATCTAAGGAGATCCACCTTATTTTCTGTGATACCATCCCCTGTATTTGCTTCCTCAGTGTATATTTTAGCTTTTAATTACTTGTATGTATTATTTGGTTATTTGTTATGTCTTCCACTAAAAAACCAACTCCTTAAGAGCAGAGACCTTAGAGGTTAGCTCTTTTCTTACTATTAGCTGCTCAGTAAATACTTTTTCAGTGAATTATAATGAATTAAATCTTATTTAACCACCACCACCTTTAAAGGTTTGCAGCTATTTTTATTGAGCATATTCTAAAAATACACTATATAACTCTCTGCCAACCAAGCACAGTGGTCCCGGGCTCATCCTCACAGTGATCGGTTTTCACACTATGCTCTAATAAAACAAAGTGCTCAGGTCTTTATGCGAAATGACCTCATATTACGGCCCTGTTCATATTTAGCCCTTTTTAATATCTGTATTTTAATCAGCAGTGTTATGTGCTCCTTGCTAATTAAAAAAGGGCCCACAATGAACAACTACATTGCGAAGCCCTTGCCCTCGATCTTGGCCACGGCCGCCACTGTTACCCCTTTGCATTGTCTTCTTCCGGTGAAGTTTCATATCTCTAAGTGTTATTCTCATACCACTGTCTCATACATACTCATATTCATTTCATACATGCAAAGACTTGATCTTTACATTTCTTAATAGGTGAGGATTTCACTCATCTCAACCCTTTTTTATAGCTTTTTAGTTTTTCTTTTGTTATTATAACAGTAAATAGCATCCTTCTGTTTCTTGTCCATTAACTGTAAACTATATGTGTTGATTTTCTAATTGGTGAGGTGAAGAATAGCAAGTACACCCATCCCCATCACCTCTCCTTTGTCCGCTTTGCCTGCCAAGTCCTGCTCACGGTGCTTCTTTATGGTGACCGTTGATGGCATTTCCATTCTCTGCTGTAACTGCCATTGCATCTGTGTTCCCATTAGGTTAATTTAGAATGAGGAATGGTAGTAAGCAGTATTTTTATTATTTCTACATAAATAGCATTGACTGCAAAGTAGTAGGTTGTGATTGTTTTTCTTCTACAGTGCCATTGTTTATGATCTCCGTCCCACTCAAAAGAAAATGTTCAAAATCACTAATCTTCATCTTCAATTAATGAAAATAATGTACATTTTAATTTGCTTCATATTTAGACCTTGCATTTTATGTTGATTTCCTAGTTTTTCTTGTTGTGGGACCAGATGTCTTACTTGCTATAGTCTTAAAGTTTTCCAGCTCCTTCTGATTAGAGTGATTGCTTAGAATCTATTCTCTTCATCTCAAAGCCCAAATGAAGTCCTGTCCTAACTTGTACTTCATAGCTTCATAGTTGGATCACAGCTTTCTTAAAACATCTTCCACCCTTCTTGCCTTACCATACTTCTGGTTGCCCTTTCCCCTGTCTTCCAGAGCTTCTATCATAGTCTCAGGTTTTCTTATATTTTTATTCACATTACCTTTTTACCTATCAATTATATCCTAAGGTAATCTCAGATTCCTATGTTTCTTAGAAAATACTTATTTCAAACTGGATTGTCTTAGTATAGAATTCTAGATGGAAAATTACGTGCCTTCAAAACTGTGAAGGAACTGTTCTGTTATCTGTTGCTACTGATCAGTCTAGTCCCATTCCATTGTCAGCCTTTGTTATGTATTTTTTTTTCCTTGAAGACTTTTAGGATCTTCTTACGCATAATGTTTTGAAATATTATAATACATCTAGGTGTTGATTTTTTCTTATTCCTTTTATTGAGAACTTGGAAAATAATTTTATTTTGAAGACTTAGACTCCTTGAATTGTGTTGTCTCCAGAAATATTTCCTTCATTTTGTCTCTCTTCTCTCTCTGGGTCTCCTTCTGTTTGAAAATTTCATGTATTGGGTTAAATCTCCAGGTCCCTTTTTCTCCCTTACCACCAACATAGTCCTCCTGTATCATTTTTTGTTCTGTGAATTTTACTGAACTCTATCTTCTGATATTGATATAATCCAAACACTTGTATTTAAAATTCGTAAGTGCTCTCTTTTATTTTCTCTGTTCCCGTTTTGCATGACATTGTTCTCTGTGTGTGTGTGGGTGACTACATGTGGGAGAAACAGCACTCCGCACGCTCTCGCCGCTTTGCCCAGGATGCGGAGTGTCGTGTGTGCAAGGACAAGCCGTAAGTGGCGAGGTCATGTCCCCCACTGAACACGGCACACGTTTGGTATCAGTCACTCTACCAACGGGAAGTCCCTCAAACTCAGTGTTCCTTTCTGGTAACACAGTCAGTGGTGTGCGCAGGCAGCCGCAGAGGACCTTCTGTATCACCCTGTGAGACTTGGGGGTCTGGGGGTCGGTGCCAACGAACAGGAAGCCACAATGTCCTTTGTCTCTGACCCAGGACTCTCCGGTCTTCTGCCAGCATCCATGAAACAGTACCGGGCTCACTTGTTCACAAGATAAACTCTCAGACCCAGCATCTTTGCTGCCTCCCATCCAGTGTTTTTCCTAGCTTTGTCCTGGGTCCCCTTGAGAGTGCAGTGTTCTCCATCAAAGTTTTTACACTACCTTACTTTCCAGATAGTCTTGAAATCTTGTATCTGCTGCTGACTTTTACTTCAAGTACTTTTGTTATTGTGGAAGTATACTTTATTTCTTTACTTCCATTTTTAGGAGAGACACTCCCCCAAACTCCTGTGAATAATCAGCTACTACTGTGTGGAAGAAGAACTCTGTCATTTTATTAATGTTTTAGCAGTCACTTACTGTTTCCATTACTGTGCTTACACCCTTCCAAACACCATGTCACTGTTCCTATCCCATCCCTACACCTAGATGTAGAGCTTTATTATTGGGAAGTCAGTAAAATATCCAACAGAAATTTATTTAAAATAAATGGAAATACACTCTTAGAGGAGGGCTTGTTTGTGCTGTTTATTTCTCTGTGCCGTTTTGCTTGCTTTTAGTTTTGAATGTAAATGTATTTTTAGATAATCGGGATATATAAAAGTGCAGTATAACTATTTACAATTTTAAAATATGTTCTCATGATTATTGTTTCTGTGTTAAACTGAATTGCAAATATTCTTTAAAAAGCTCTATGCCTCTCACTAAAATTATCAGAGGATTTAAAAATATACACACACCCACCACATACACACATATGTATATGAGATGCTGCAAAATGATTTTATCCTCTAGAATAAGAGTTGTTGAACTTTAAAGTGCCAGGATGGGCTTTGGCCCATACCATTTCAGTTACCACCACTCAACTGTGCCCTTTTATAGCAAAATAGCGCCAGAAAAAAGTGGAAATGAATCACTGTGATTCTGTAGAAGTAAACTTTTATTTATGAACTATAAAATTGGAATTTTATATAGTCTTCCCATGTCGTGGAATATTTCATTTTTAAAATTTTTCTACAGCCATTTAAAAATATTTTGAAAAGTTATTCTTAACTTGCTTTCCATCACAAAAACTGGCCAGCTCCTGCCCTAGAATGATCGTGTCTGGCAGCTTCTTTAGCGCTGGAATACTGACACGTCTCTACCCCGCTCCCCCACTCTTCCTAGGCAAGCTAATGAAGAATACCAGATACTGGCCAACTCCTGGCGCTATTCATCTGCCTTTTGCAACAAGCTCTTCTTCAGCATGGTGGACTATGACGAGGGGACAGATGTTTTTCAACAGGTAAACGTAACATTCGATTTTTCTAATATATTTAAGAGTTGGTTATGTTGATACCTTTTGGCTTGTCAGATAAAAATACCATTTATCAAATAAGTTAAATACAACAGTAGTTTTAATGCCTTATTTGATGTGATTAAAATACAGCTATTATTTTTGTTATTGAGAGTGTTTGCCATTAGTGAGTATGGTAAACACATTTAACTTTTGCATGTAATTTGATATTTAATTGTATGTGGTTTAAGGTAGTATTGTGCAGAAATTTATGAAAGTTTATATAAAAGTCAATGTAAGGTTTTACTTAACCTTCACTTCTTCCCATATGGGAGATACAGATAATTTTACATACAAAATATTAGATTTTTTTAAAAAATGTTTGTTCTCTGTTGTGGAATGAATTGTGTCCCTCCCAAATTCATGTGTTGAATCCCTAGCCCCAATGTGACCGGGTTTTTTTGGAGATAGGGACCTTAAGGAGGTAATTATGGTTAGATGACGTTGTAAGGATGGGACCCTAACCCCCTCCTTCAGGTGGTGTCGAAGGAGGACACCACTTTCTAGATGGGATTTCTAGGAAGAGCTACGAGGGGTGTGTGCACAGAGGACAGAGAGCCACGTGAGGACAGCCAGCCAGAAGGCAGCCCTCTTCACGCCAGCGAGAGAGGGCTGCCCAGCAGCAAACCCTCCTGGAACCTTGGTCTTAGACGCTCAGTCTCCAGAACTGTGAGGAGATAGGTTTCCTTCTTTGAGCCACCCACCTGTGGTGTCCTGTTACAGCAGCCTGAGCAGACTGACACGTTGTCATTTACAGTCATGTATCAGCGCCTTCCAAGTGTAAAAGTCGCACTGCCAGGCGTCATCGATCTTGGTCCTGGTCTATTTCATTTTTCTCACATAGGATGCTCTTTGGCATAATGCTTTACTGGGTCATGGGAAAGCATTTAGTTCTGTAAAGAATCTAGCTCACTAACTGTTAGTGGGTCATTAGTGAGTATTCTTGCTTGTTTGCTTCCAGACTGATTATTTGTTCATTTTTGCCAGTTTCTAGTTGAATAAGATAAGTTCCCTCTTTTACCTTCACTTTACCCTCGGTCTTTCTTTTAGTATTCTTCACTTCTTTCGTCCTCCAAAAATTTATTTTGCATTTCGAGGATGTTTATTTTTGTTCCTCTATTCCGCAAATATTATTGAGTACCTACTCTCCTACAGGAGCAATGAACCGGCAAGAAAAGCGTACACAGTTCTTCCCCATGGGGAGCTTACAGACGAGGGCGCTGATAATGATAGTAATAATACCATGAAAATAAAGACACAGAAACATGTAACTTCAAATAACCTTATACAGGAAAACTACAGTACCGTAAGAACCAAATATTCTTTCCTATAATGTGTAAGTCTCTACAGAATCTCAGAATTGGCCTTAGAGGTCATGAGATGCAAGTGCTCTTCGTTATTTATGTATGAACCCTCTCTGCCCATTAGGAACTAGTCATCCAGGCCCAAGCTGAGTGCTAGAGCAGAAGCTTCCAGCCCAACCTCTGTGCTGCCGGGCTGCAAACTAGACAAAGAAAGTAGGTTGGGTTAGTTTCACTTTGTCATGGTATTTTTATTTATATACATACTTAGTATACTAAACACGTTAGTTCTTCATTTGCCACAAGTAAATATTCTCTCTCCTATATTTATTATAACAAAATCTTTCTTAGATTTTTAAGAAAATAAATCTTTCATCGAACCACTGCTATTTCACTTTTCTCCCAAGTATGGTAAGAAATAAAATCAGCAAAATGCCCTGCAACTGACCCTTGGTCTCACTGTTGAGGATACACTTTGGTGTGGGTGGGGAACCTCAGCAAACTGGAGGGACCAGCTTGACCTCCGTGAGACTCAGCCCAGCTCAGCTCTAGACAGAAGAAACACAAGCCACGTGTAGGTAGATCTGTTTTTCTAAGAGGGGATCCAAATATGCGTTTCTATATGAAGTTCCTCAGTCTTTAAACGATTGGCAGTTAATTCAGATTAAGCAGAACTGTGGGACCAGGCAGCCCTGTCCTGTGCTTGTACGGACTATAGGCTGCCAGCGTATAGCTGAGTGGCTGTACTGTTAGATACAATCGTTGAAACCTCTTCTGTGCTTTAAACACTTTCTGAAGTTTGGCACAGATATGCAAGTTAAAGTCAAGATTGTTTTTAATTGAAAACCTTCCTCAGGCTAATCCCGACTCAGCAGAGTCACCAAAGGGACTGCTTTTTCTCTTCCAAACCCAGCCCTCGCCTTAGCGACAGGAGTCTCCATTTCAAATGCAGAAATGCGTAAAAGTCATAGCAGTTAATGATTTTCATGGGGAATTATAATCCACAAAAATGGAAAAGTATGTATTTCGTTTTACTTGAGACCCACTAAAAGATGTTCAGTTCCTATGTTTTCTCTCTCATTAACTATCGAACCACATTCTGTGGAAGTCCTCTCTCTACACTGATGTTGGAAAGCACTGGCAGCAATACTGTGGTGTCAGAATACAGAATTGATAACAAGTGTGGAAATTTGGCAATTCCTGGCACGCTGGGGACTTGCTGGACAAGTGCTTGACTTACACGTGACTCCCATGTGGTGGCCGAGGCTCAGTGCCCGACACCAGGCCAGGGAGTTCATGAAGACAGTGTGTGAGAAGGAGCGCGGGACCAGAAATCAGTCCCGGTTGTCCCCTGCTGTGTTGTACCTGTGGGGGATTTGTACGTTTTAATTAAGATGAAAGCTGAATTATACGATTTTTTTAAATTCTAAAATTCTAGGATGTTAAACCTTAGTGTGGGTTTTCTGATTGTTCACTGCTGGGACTTCTTCCCTTGAAATGTTACATTTACCTGTGGGCTGTAGCTATCCCCTGGTGCACCTGTCTGTCAGGGAATCACACGTGAGGTCTGGAGTGGGAGAACACACGGGAGGAAGGGAACTGGGACTCTCGCTCCACTTTAAAGATGTTAAAACGTGCATCACGTTTTATGGGCACATCAGCAAGACCACTGCTGATACTGCTGTGGCTTTACCCCGATGTCAGCCGTGGTCTCGCATTTGTTGATTTTGCTTTTTATGGGAAATGCTAAACGATAGTTCAAGTCAGGGCCAAAAATGTTTTGTCTTCTAATTTCATGACGCCTGGGCAGCAAGAAGTTTATTTTTGTGATTTACTCCTCAGTGTAAGTTAATTAATACTTGTGTTTAGATATTAATTGTTAACAAGCACCATGTATACTGTGCTCATATTCTATTCATATACTTTTTGAATAAAAATTACCTTTAGAAAACAATAGTGAGATACAACCATTTCAAGATAGTTCACTTAATAGATAATTGAGCAGAAAAAGATTATCATTATGAATTTGTGCGACAGTTGGGTAAATTCAAGTTGTTTAGGGCCAAAATGCTGGCTTCTGTTATAGTCATTATCATTTTTAAACAGTTTTTCAAGTTTAACAGAGAAGTCAATCTTCTACTAATTGGTTTGAAATTAAGGCCATCATATATTTATATCGTTCATTCAATGCCAGTACTTTTTCTTCAATGACTGCTCAAGAAGAGATGCCCTGCCAAATTACAGTATTTCTATTTTGCACTTTAAATTACTTCATTCTTTGATACAGACTCCAAGATAGAAAAAGAACGAAATGGCTGATAAAATATAGAGGATACAGCAGAGAATATGAATGATGTATGTTAAATGGGAAGGTTCAGCGAACAGCCAAATTTATAAGTTCTTTTTTATTCAGTAGTGCATTAAGGTGAATAAAACAGTAATTAAGTTCGGGAAACCACTGGGGTTTTCATAATAAATTCTATCCTCCCAAAATTCATGCAGAAAAAAATAAAATGTTAGATTAAGGACAAAAAAAGATTGCTGGGCTGATGTTATATTTAGTGTTTTCTTGCCTCATGTTTTACAGCTCAACATGAACTCTGCTCCTACATTCATGCACTTTCCCCCCAAAGGCAGACCTAAGAGAGCTGATACTTTTGACCTTCAAAGAATCGGATTTGCGGCTGAACAGCTAGCGAAGTGGATTGCTGACAGGACGGATGTCCATGTATGTTTTTATTCCCTGCAGTTTTAATAGCCGACTAATTAGCTTGGTTGGTTAGAGCATTGTAATAAGGCCACAGGATTTTTAAAATTTCTCTATGCAGCATTTTTCCTTGCTTGGAGAAAACTGTCTGATAGCTATATGGCATAAACTAAACTCTGGCCGAGTTAGGTGAATCTAAATGGTTTTTAGAACAATGATAGTCTGAGAACCATTAAACAGTATGTGAGTTAGGCACAAAGTAATTTCAGAGGGTAAAAAATATGCTGAATATTTCTCAGTGGTATTAACGATCAAAGGAATTCCAATTAAAAAGCAAGATGTATAATTTTTATCTATCTTTTGGGCAAGTAAAGATGGGATAACACTCTCTCTTCATGAGCTATCGGAGAAAATGCCACATTTACTATTCGTGGGACTATAAATTGGAATAACTAAGAGTAGGTGTCATATCTTTATCTATGGAATTTATCTAAAGGATATAATTGAGGGTGATTGAAATTACTTAGCCATAGAAATTTTTTTAAGAGGAAGTCACTTTATTCTTTTTTAAATTAGATTTATTGGAGTAACCTTGGTTAATAACGTTATATAAGTTTTAGGTGTACAGTTTTATAAGCCTTGTTTGTATTTGCATTTTGTGCTCTCCGCCCAAAGTCTAGACTCCTCTGTCACCTCACATATGACTCTCTTACCCTCCTTCTTCATCCCACCCCTACTCCCTTTCTGGCAACAACGTTACCAGTGTCTGTGTCTGTGAGTTTGTTTCTTTGTTTCTTTCTGTTTTATACCCCACATATGAGTAAAATCATATGGTTCTGTCCTTTCCCATTGACTTATTTTACTTACCGTGATACTCTCGAGATCCATCCATTTGTCACAAATGGCAATATTTACTCCTTCTTATGACTAAGCAGTGTTCCATTGTATGCATGCACCATCTTCTGTTTATCCTATCATCAGTCAAAAGACACTTAGGTTGTTTCCATGGCTTTGCTCTTGTGACTAATGCTGCAATCAACATAGGGGTGCATATAGCTTTATGAATAAGTTTTTTCCATTTTTTTTTCAGGTAGATATCCAGAAGAGGGATTGCTGGGTCACATGGTAACTCTTACTAATTTTTCAGGAACCTCTGGACTACTTTCCACAGAGGCTACATCAATTTACATTCTCATCATAGTGAATAAGAGTTTCCTTTTCTCCACATCCTCTCCAACACTTGTTATTTCTTGTCTTGACAATAGTCATTCTAACAGGTGTGAAGTGGTATCTCAGTGTGGTTTTGATTTGCATTTCCCTTATAGCTAGTGAAGCTGAGCATCTTTTCATCAAGAGTGTCGAGCGTCTTTTGGCCGTCTGTATGTCTTCGTGGGGAAAGTGTCTGTTCAGGTTCTCTTTGCATTTTTAATTGGAGTGGTTTGTGTTGTTGTTGTTGAGTTGTATGAGTTCTTTATACATTTTGGATATTGGTCCCTTATTGGAGATATTGTTTGCAAATATCTTCTCCGATTTGGTTGGTTGCCTTTTTGTTGTGTTGATGGTTTCTGTTGCTATACAGAAACTTTTGGTTCTATCTAGTCCCATTCATTAATTTTTGCCTTTACTTCCCTTGCCTTTGGGGTCAAGTTCACAAAAACTCCTCTGAGACCAAGGTCCATAAGTCTAGTACTTACGTTCTCTCTCATGTGTTTTGTTGTTTCAGGCCTTATATTTGAGTTAATTTTTGTGCATGGGGTCAGCAGTCTAGTTTCATTCTTTTGCATGTGGCTTTCCAATTTTCCCAGCACCATTTATTGAAGAGGCTTTGATTTCTCCATTGTATGTTTGTGCCTTCTTTATAAAACCATATTTTGTGCCCTGGCTGGTGTGGCTCAGTAGATTGAGTGCTGGCCTGTGGACCAAAGGGTTCCTGGTTAGATTCCCAGTCAGGGCCCATGCTGGGTTGTGGCCCAGGTCAGGTCTTCAGTAGGGGGCATGTGAGAGGCAACCAGACACTGATGTTTCTCTCCCTCTTTTTCTCCCTCCCTTCCCCCTCTGTCTAAACTAAATAAATAAAATCTTTAAAAAAACACATTTTTTGTCCATATATTCGTGCGTTTATTTCTGGACCCTTAATTTTGTTCCATTGGTCTGCCAATACCATGCTGTTTTGCTTCTGGTAGGTTTGTAGTAACATCTGAGGTCAGGGAGTGTGATAAACTCCAGTGGGTCTATTTCAGGCCCATCTTGCGTCCACTTATCTGCCCTAGCCAGCACTTAATTAGCCATGTCTCCTCGGAGCCTTGGTGTCTTTAGTGGTGAATGTTATCAGAACCAAGATCTGCACACACGGTGAGATCATGACTTCCTAGGAATTATGTCTTCTTCTGAAAAGGAGCCTTTGTGCCCATCGTCATGAGAGTGAGGGACAGCCCTCGGAGTGGGAGAAAATGCACACAGATCACTTTTCTTAGGAGGGACTTACATCTGGCATATTTACAGGGCTCTTACAACTCTTAGTTAAAATGGGTAAAGGATCTGAATAAACGTTTCTGCAGCGAAAGTACACAAATGTCCAATAAGTACCTGAAAAGCTGCTCAGCATCATTAGTCATCAGGGCACTGCAGATCAAACCAGAATGAGATCCCACTCCACACACAAGGATGGCTAAAATCAGTGAGATAATATATGTTGGCAAGTAAATGGAGAAATTGGAACCCTCGTACACCACTGGTGGGAATGCAAAATAGTGTTGCCACTTTGGAAACTGTTCAGCAATTCCTCAAACTATTAAACTATTAAACATATAGTTACCATAGGATCCAGCAATTCCATTCCTTCACATATACCCGAGAGAAATGGAAACGTATGCCCACACAAAACTCTGTGTAAGAACGTTTATAGCAGCATCATTCATAGTAGTCACTAGGTAGAAAAGACCCAGTGACCATCAGCTGATTAATGGGTAAATAAAATGTGGTGTATGCATACCATGGAGTATTCATTCGCCCATGGGAAGAAATGAAGTCCTGACTTGTGCTACAACAAGGATGCCCCTTGAAAACATTGTGCTAAGGGAAAGAGGCCAGTTACAAAAGACCACATAGTATATGGAAGTCCAGAATAGGTAAATCCGTTGAGACAGAAAGCGCAGAAGTGGCTGCTTGGGGCTGGAGGGCAAAGGAATAAGGGAGTCAGTGCTAAAGGGCCTGTACGGGCCTCCCTTCAATGTGGTTCTGGTCTTCTGACACTGACTGTGGTGACGGTCGCACACGGTGGTGCATGTGCTGAAAACCATTGACTTTACAGTTAGAACAGTGAGCTGTGTGGCATGCGGATTATGTCCCAGTAAGGCTGTTTGTAGGAAGCCTTTAAAAAGTCCCAAATGCAATAATACAAATATTATACCCCCACCTCACCTTTGCTCTTTACTAAATGATCTGTGTTCCATGGATTAATCGGAACAGCTCTGGGCTGAATACAAGCAGGTGTTTATCCGTATTCACCTAAAATGAAGAGCAGACTTTGCTCATAGCCATGAGGTTTTAAGGCATATATTTTTGACTTCTAAAGAGGAAAAGGTATGTTAATGCCAGGTATGAAAATTAAGGGAGCCCCTTTCTAAATATTTGCATTGAAGACTGGAAGAACTTAGAATATGGGCAGGAGAAGAGATTAGTACTTTTCTTTCGCCTGACATTTGCACTGCATTTTTGCAGATTCGCGTGTTCAGACCACCTAACTACTCCGGCACCATCGCCTTGGCCCTGTTAGTGTCACTCGTCGGCGGTTTGCTCTATTTGAGAAGGAACAACTTGGAGTTCATCTACAACAAGACTGGCTGGGCCATGGTATCGCTGGTATGTTACCCATGGTACTTTTTTCCCTATTTTTACAAAATAGCAGTTGTGTAAATTAACAAACGAGCTGGATGGTTATTACAACGGAAACGCATTGCACCCTGTCTTTCAGTGTATAGTCTTTGCCATGACTTCTGGGCAGATGTGGAATCATATCCGCGGACCTCCGTACGCGCACAAGAACCCGCACAATGGACAAGTGGTAGGTGCATGTCCTCAGCGTCACTATCCTGAACTCCGTTTCTGCTTCATGTAGGAATCAAAGTGTGCTTATTTAGTAAGAGAGGATTGTGTATGTAAGTCGTGTTCTCCCTCTTCTCACTTACTACCTCTGCCATGTACGTGTGTGTGTGTGTGTACGTATTAGTGTGAGGACTGCTTTAGTTTTGATTAAAAAATCGGTGTACCCACAACATTAAATTTATATGCGAACACTGTTTTTTCAATTGTGTATATACAGCTATGGCAATAATACATAATGTCACAAGAGAAAATAGGGATAGTTTGTAGCCAGTGTCCCATCAAGGTAAATTTAATTTATTTCAGAAGAGATGAATTAAAACAGTACTCAGAACTCTGGCAGTTATTGTTTTGGAATCCTAGGAACTGTTTGCCATAAAATTAACAGGGAAATTGATGTGTAGGTCAGTCACTAGCAGAGTTCACATTAGTAACTGCTACTGAATTCACGTAACTTAGTTTGTTGTCTTCCCTTTCCCTTTGGTTGGTGGGAAATATTGTAACAGATCAATTCTGCAGAATACTGTCTTTGGGGCTTGAGTCTTAGGTTGGTGGAGGTTAATAATCATTTGAAAATGTGCCCTTTTTCTTTTGGAAATTAGATTTTGAGAGGATAATGTAATGATGTCCATCGTGTACCCATCGCCAAACTTAATTGATTACCGACTCATGACCGATAGAGTTTCATCTATTCTCCCACCCAATTCTCTGCACCTGCTGTTGGGTTCTTTTGAAATGCCATTTCATTTCACACATAAATATTTCAGTAGATGTTTCTAAAAAGATAAGGTCTTCTTTAAAAGTCATAACCACAATAACACTACCACACCTAAAATAATAATTGCTAATTTCTAAAACTGCATTTCTGAGCAGAGTAAAATAATGTTATAAATTCTCTATAAATATAAATGTATATAATATAAGCTTATGAGGTTTATATCTGCACTGCTTATAGTACTTTAAATATTTCTAATATTAAAGAAAGGTAACAAGTTACATATGTCTCATCTTCCTACATTGTTTTTGACTTTCTCTGAATTTCTTTGTAGAACTATAATATAGGGATATAATTCAGTTTATCCTTTGCAAGTTGCCCAAAATACCCAATCAGGTGTTAGGGACCAGTTGCAAATGATCAGAGTTACAGTCATTGATGCTACCTAATAATTTAGTCTCACGTGGTTGTGAACATTTTCAGATTTCTCCTGTAGGGGGCAAGGGTATGGAGACATCATGGGGCTCTTTGGGTAATCAGCTGTAGCAATTCCAGCATGGTTTGTGCTATTTGTATGTGTTTTTGAAATCTGTCATTAGAGAAAGGAGTAATTTTAGTGACTTTAATACTCAAAATTAAATAATAAAATATTGGAAGCCATTATTGAGCAATGAATTACTGCCTTCCCTTCAAGGCATCCCACAAATGCGTTATCATTTTGCTCGCAGAGATTAGCATGGTCTTTAGGAAAAGGTACTGTGGGGCCCAAACAGCACATTAGTAAATACATTTTTCTGTACTTTTAAAAGGGAAACACTTTTAGCTTTTCTATATCTTAATCAAAAGTAATAGAAATGATGAACTTTATGTCTACAATGAAAATATTTCAAAGATAAATTTTCTCCTAAGTTCTTCGCCCCCTTATATTTGAGTAGAGTATTAGCAACTGAAGGGGAAGAAATCATACAGGTCTTGGAAATATAGGTACTTCTTGCCACAAAGTGTACTCTTGACCAAAAAGATGTGGATACAGTTTGAGGTTTATGTGAGAGATCGATTGTAAGCAGTACAGACAGGGCCTGGAAGCTGCCTACAGAGCACCTTGGACAGGAGCAGAAGAGCTTTGCCCATTAGTGTGTAACTCTCCACTTGTTCTACTTTTTAACATATTGTAGCAAAACTTCCTCCTTGTTAATATGCATTATGTCAACATACATTGAAATAGGATATTGTGGTTTAAGTTTTGTTTTAATGAGTTGATTTGCATAATGTTTTTATACTACTGGAACAAAACAGAAGATTAACTTTGCTTTATAAAATGAAATGGCTACTGGCTCAGGATTTTTACTTAAACAATGATTGTCTAGTAGGATGATAATAGTAAATGTTTTATTTATAATACATGTGTTTAAATTTCAAGCTATAACTTGAAAAGTAACACTATCCTTCTTTGGTAACTTTTTTTTCATATTTTAAACTGTATACCGTATTTTTCAGACTATAAGATGCCCTTCCTCCCTTCCCCAAATTTGGGAGGAAAATAGGGGTGTGTCTTACAGTCCAAATGTACTTTATCTGGCTCGCAGGGGGTGGGGTGCAGCAGCAGAGTGAGTTTGTTTATTTTTCCCCTATTTTCCTTCTCTGAAACCTATGAGCATCTTATAGTCCGGTGCATCTTATAGTCTGAAAAATATGGTATATTTCTCAAGAGATATTTTCATGTAGGATTTATGTTTTTGAAAATAGCTATAATGAGGCTATTTATATAGCTCTTCCAGTGGTATAGAATAAAATTTTACAAATGAGGAAAAGTAATATTCCAAGAGAAAGTGGTAAAGGTAAGATTAGAAGGGTGTGCAGTGTAACACGATTAAGAGTCATTTGAGGAATGCGTTGATAGTAATTAGACTACACTATTTTAAAATAAAAAATTTAAATAGATAAATTAGATATAGATAAATAGATATTTATTAAATTTAGATATAGATATTATTAGTAACGGTGGTTAATGTTTAAATCTTAATGTTAAAATCTATTTTATTTTAGTTTTATTTTTTATTGTTCGAGTCCAGTTGTCTGCATTTTCCCCCCACCACTCCCCCTCACCCCCAACTTGGTTTTGTCCATGTGTCCTTTATAATAGTTCCTGACAACCCTTCCCCTTTCCCCTCCTTTATCCCTTCCCACTTCCCCTCTGGTTACTGCCAGTTTGTTCTTAATTTCAATGTCTTTGGTTATATTTTGGTTGGTTGTTTGTTTTGTTGATTATTTTCAGTTTTTTGATAGGATTCTAAGAAATCTAAGGGTCTTAAATATATAAATCATAATGAAACCTACTATTTTCTGTATAGAGATTGACTGACTAAATTGGGGTGAAAGATCATGAAACCTCCATAATCTGGACAGACAGTTCTTGTCATCAGTCTGGGTGAGGCTTGTTAATAAGGCCCTAAAGCCATGTGTGGCCAGGTGTAGTCCTGGAGTGTGTTCCTCTGTTATCTGTACTAGTACTTGATTGTTCGAAATATTCTTTCAAAGATACTTGGACTTTTCTTATTTCAACTTCTGCTTTTGCAATTTACTTTCTTATTATG